>NC_072393.2:54695000-54910000 GCF_028885625.2 Pongo pygmaeus
GGAGAGCCTGGCGGGGAGAACAGCCCGGACAGACGCAGGGCAGGGCGCCGGGACACTGCTCAGCGCGTCCTGGGAGGGAAGTGCATTGAACCCAGCTCAGGCTGGTGGTGGGGGAGTCTTGGCAATGCTCTCTCTCCAAAGGCGAGTTGATCACAGACGCCGGCAGTGAGTCAGCGGCACCGCCAGGGCTGCTGAGAAATCCCTCCTGCTGTCGGATCGCATTCCTGGAAGGGTGGGCCGCTCAGTGCCCCCCAGCTCCAGCCCCACTCAGACCCCAGAATCCCAGCAGCCCACCGCTCACTTCCTTTGCGCGCACTCTTCCTTCTGGTCCCCACACCCCGCTCCCTCTCTCGCTACCTTCAGTCTTTGCTCAGATGTCGAGTTCCCAGAGGGGCCTCCCTGACGCCGCCGTTCTAGCAGCGTTTAGCATTTAGATAAATGACAAATTTTAGATTAAATATTAGATAAATTTTAGGCCGGGCGCGGTGGCTCACGCCTGTAATCCCAGCACTTTGGGAGGCCGAGGCAGGCAGATCACGAGGTCAGGAGATCGAGACCATCCTGGCTAACATGGTGAAACCCCGTCTCTACTAAAAATACAAAAAATTAGCCGGGCGTGGTGGCGGGCGCCTGTAGTCCCAGCTACTCAGGAGGCTGAGGCAGGAGAATGGCGTGAACCCGGGAGGCGAAGCTTGCAGTGAGCCGAGATCGCGCCACTGCACTCCAGCCTGGGCGACAGAGCGAGACTCCATCTCAAAAAAAAAAAAATATATATATATATATATATATACATATGATAAATTTTAGATAAACTTTTATCTAAAATTGCAACCCACTGGACTCAGTGACACCTGTAATCCCAGCACTTTAGGAGGCTGAGGTGGGAGGATCACTTGAGCCCAGGAGTTTTCTTTCTTTTTTTTCTTATTTTTTTAAGAGATTGGGGTCTCGCTCTGTGTAGACCAGGCTGGTCTTGAACTCCTGGCCTCAAGCAATCCTCCCATCTCGGCCTCCCAAAGTGTTGGGATTACAGGCATGAGCCACCATGCCTGGCCTCAAGATTTTTTTTTTTTTTTTTTTCTGAGACACAGACTCACTCTGTCACCCAGGCTGGAGTGCAGTGACACGATCCCAGCTCACTATGACCTCTGCCTCCCAGGTTAAAGTGATTCTCCTGCCTCAGGCTCCTGAGTAGCTGGGATTACAGGCATGCACCACCACGCCTGGCTAATTTTGTATTTTTAGTAGAGATGGGGTTTCGCCATGTTGCCAAGGCTGGTCTCAAACTCCTGATGTCAAGTGATCCACCCGTCTCGGCTTCCTAAAGTGCTGGGATTAGAGGCATGAGCCACCTTGTCAAGATTGTTAATCACATCTGCAAAGTCCGTTTGGCCATTTGTGGAACACAGTCTCAGATTTTAAGGATTAGGACGAGAACATCATTGGAGGCTGTGATTCGGCCAACCAGTCACAGAGATGGAACTACATAGAGTTTACCTTCCAAGTCTGGCTCTTTCACTCAGCGCAATGCCTGGGAGAACCTTCCCTGTGGCTGTGGGAACTTCTGGTTTGTTCTTTTTTTTTTTTTTTTTTTTTTTCTTTTTCTGAGGCGGAGTTTCACTCTTGTTGCCCAGGCTGGAGTGCAATGGCGCGATCTGGGCTCACTGCAACCTCCACCTCCCAGGTTCAAGTGATTCTCCTGCCTCAGCCTCCCAGAAAGCTGGGATTACAGGCGTGCACCACCATACCCAGCTAATTTTTGTATTTTATTAGAGACGGGGTTTCGTCATGTTGGCCAGGCTGGTCTCGAACTCCTGACCTCAGGTGATCCGCCCACCTCTGCCTCCCAAAGTGCTGGGATTACAGGCGTGAGCCACTGTGCCCAGCCTGCCCAGGCTGGTCTTGAATTCCTGGCTTCAAGTGATCCTCCTGCCTGGGTCCTTCAATAAATATTGACAAGCACCTCCCTGGTGCCAGGCTCTGCTGAGAGTACTTTAGGTACATTGGCAAACAAGACAGAACAACAACAACAAAAAAAAACCCAGATTTTTTAAATTCCAGGATCTTGGAGCTTACATGCAAGCAGAGAAGATGGTCAATAAACCATCAATGTCATATGCCAACTGTGGAGTAGCTCAGGAGTGACAGGTGTGTGGTAGGCAGAGCAGGGGAAGAGGGTGCAGGGGGTCTAGCTGTAAACAGGATGCTCTGGGGTAGCCTTCATGATAAGGGGTGACATTTGGAACAAAGACTTGAAAAAGGTGAGGACAAGAGGTATGAGGCACCGTGCCCGGCCACACTTGTGTTTAATGAAAACTATGATGGCTGCTGTGTGACCTTAGGGGACTATATTAACCTCTCTGGGCCTCCATTTCTTGGAGCATGAAGCAGTCCTCTCACTACCCACTTCCTGAGGTTCTGGGAGAAGTCTAGGATCATGCGTGTTCTTGGCATAGAGTTTTTGTACAGGTGGCTCCCCTCCTGGTGCCAGGCCCTTTCTTGGGATTGGAGGCGGATGGGCAGAGGGAATTCAGAGGTTTAAGGAGGCTGTGGTCCTATCTCCTGGGGCAAGGAGGCTATTGGTCTAAAAGGTCTGCATTTAGAGGGTGACATCTGTGCTGGGAGTGGTGGTTCATGCCTGTAATCCCAGCACTTTGGGAGGCTGAGGTGGGCGGATCATGAGGTCAGGAGACTGAGATCATCCGGGCTAACAGGGTAAAACCTTGTCTGTACTAAAAATACAAAAATTAGCCAGGCATGGTGGCACGCACCTGTAGTGCTAGCTACTAGGGAGGCTGAGGCAGGAGAATAGCTTGAACCCAGGAAGGCGGAGGTTGCAGTGAGCTGAGATCACATCACTACACTATAGCCTGGGGAACAGAGCAAGACTCCGTCTCAAAAAAAAAAAAAAAAGAGGGTGATATCTGACCTGTGTCGAGGAGGAAGGAGGAGGTGGGAAATGCACTCAGAGAGCGGAAAATGGACGTGCCTAGAGCTGGTGTCTGCAGGAAGGAGACCAGAGGAGGAGGCAGTGGCCCAGACTTTGACCTGAGGGCACTGAGGTGTCACAGGAGGGCTGGGAGCAGAGGAGGAGCAGTGGAGACCTGGAGGAGGCTGAGTCGAGGGCCCACAGGGAGAGAAGACCTGAGGGGGCAGGAATGTAGGGACAGAGAGGGAACCAAGACCCAGTAGGCTGTGGAGGAGGGAGGCGGGAGGGCTGGGAAGTTGGGCCTTTAAGAGTTGCATGTCTGCCGGCACGGTGGCTCATGCCTGGAATTCCAGCACTTTGGGAGGCTGGGGCGGGCAGATCACCTTAGGTCAGGAGTTTGAGACCAGCCTGGCCAACATGGTGAAATCCTATCTCTACTAAAAATACAAAAATCAGCCTGGCATGATGACAGGCACCTGTAGTCCCAGCTAATCGGGAGTCTGAGGCAGGAGAATCGCTTGATCCTGGAAGGTGGAGGTTGCAGTGAGCCGAGATCGTGTCACTGCACTCCAGCCTGGTGACAGAGCAGGACTCCATCTCAAAAAAAAAAAAAAAAAAAAAAAAAAAAAAATTCACATGTCCAGTGGGCTCGCAGGCAGAGCCATTTGCCCTCCAGGAGGCTGAGTCATTCCCGGTGATCACCTGCCTGCTGTGGCCACCCACCCGGAGCTCTATCTGCTGTCCCTGCCCCCGGCCTCTCGCTGGCTTAATTGTCCCTTTCATTCCTCCACTCAAATCGAGCGATACCAGCATGCCAGGTGCTGGACGTGTTTTGTGGGAACAAACAGGCCTGTGACCCAGGCATAGAGAAGTTCGTCCCGGGGCCAGATTTGTTTTACAAGGTGGACAGCAGGCTCAGGGTACCTGTTTTAGGAATGTGAGAATGCAGCCACGTAGGTGCGTGGGTGGGGGGCGGGGGGACTCCTGGCTCTGCACTCAGGCCCAGAGAATGGCAGGGTCGGGGGGCATTTCCAGGAGCTGGAACAGCAGCTCCAGGGGCCCAGAGGTAGGACTACTGCTCGGTGCATTTGGAGGTCTTGGCTGGACTGTGTGGTTCATGGGGAAGGAGGGACTGAGTCTACAGGGCTGAGAGGCCACCGCAGCTTGGGTTCAAATCCCAGCTCTTTTCAGTTCTTGTGTGGCCACAGCCAAATCGCTTACCTCCTTGAAGCTCCGTGTCCTCTCTGTAGCAATGGAACCTACAGCGAGAGCCCAATTCTACCCCAGCCACTGCACGACGATTGGTTTGTTTGTATGTTTGTTACTAGAGGCAGGGTCTCACTCTGTCACCCAGGCTGGAGTGCAGTGGCGCAATCTCAGCTCACTGCAACCTCAAACTCCTGGCTCAATTGATCCTCCTGCCTCAGACCCCCAAGTAGCTGGGACTACACGTGTATGCTACTACACTTGGCTAATTTTTTATTTTTATACAGAGACAGTGTTCTATGTTGCTCATGCTGGTCTCGAACTTCTGGCCTTAAGTGATCCTCCTGTCTTGGCCTCCCAAAGTGCTGGGACTACAGGTGCGAGCCACTGCGCCCAGCCCTTGAGGAGTTTTCAAAGTGTCCACAGCACCCAGGGCTGAGAACTGCTACAGCAGCTGAAAGCCATAAGTGTCTTTGACTTTCCTTTTGTCCTGGTAAACCCCTTCATTCCTTCCTTCCTTCCTACACTCATTCAATCAAACACTGGTTGAACACCAACAAGTCCCAGCACTGTGGGCTCCACCCTGGCCTCCAAGGAGTGGGGGTGGGACCCCCGATTTGGAGATTGTAGGTGCCAAGAGGAATGGGCAAGATGCCCTCCTATTCATTCATTTATTCCTTCAGGGCCTCTCCAAGGGCACAGGGTCTTTTCTTGTTGGCATCTGGGTTTTCCTCTCCTGTAAGCTGGGAAAGAGATTTCTCCCTCAAGGAGCTGTTGGCCAGATCAAAGACTAAAATAATGCTAAATAGAGCTTCCGTTTCCTGATAAATGTATCAGGAGCCAAGCACTTAAAATATATTATCCCATTGAATCCCCAAGTAGGATTAAAACCTCAAAGCAGAGATTGCTCTTATCCTCACATGACAGATGAGGAAACTGAGGATCAAAGAAGTGAGGTCCGCTGCCCAAGGCACAGAAAGGGCAAGTAGGACCTATGGAAGCCCAGCCAAGGCCCAGCAGGCGCTCAGTGGCTAATCCTCCTGAAAACTGATTACCTCACTGCGTCTGCCCACCAGACTAAATTTGCCTGGTAACCGATGACATCATCACTAATTCCACGCCCACGCTCAACCTATGGGATAACTGATGACATCACTGAACAAACAAAGTAACTGCAGTTTATTGAAGGCCTACTGTGTGCGCAAGGCTGTGCTAGGCAGGCCTCCTCTGAGTTCACATAAGGCCCCGTGGTGCCTGCTACTGCATGAAATAGTCATAATAATTTTAGCTCAAAGTTATGGAATGCAGACTATGAGCTACGCTCTGTTTTAACCTTTTTTTTTTTTTTTTTTTTTTGAGCCAGAGTCTCGCTCTGTCCCCTGGGCTGGAGTGCAATGGCGCAGTCTCGGCTCACTGCAACCTCCACCTCTTGGATTCAAGCAATTATCCTGCCTCAGCCTCCCGAGTAGCTGGGATTGCAGGTGCCCACCACCACACCCGGCTAATTTTTGTTTTTGTTTTTTTGAGATGAAGTCTCACTCTGTTGCCCAAGCTGGAGTGCAGTGGCGCGATCTCAGCTCACTGAAACCTCCACCTCCCGACCTCGTGATCCTCCCGCCTTGACCTCCCAAAGTGTTGGGACAACAGGTGTGAGCCACCGTGCCCGGTATCTTTTTATTAACTTTTTAAAATTAAAAAAATACATATTTTTATATATAATAAATATATTTATATTTATATATAATTATATTTATATTTATATTTATATATAATTATATTTATATTTATATATAATAAAATTTATATTTATATATAATACAATTTATATTTATATAATAAATATATTAAAATATATTTATATATAATATATTAATATATATTTATATATGATTAATATATTAATATATCATATATTAATATATTAATATATATTTATATATAAATATAAATATATTATATATACAATAAATATATTAATATATAATATATTAATATATGTTATATACAATAAATATATTAATATATAATATATAATATATTAATATATGTTATATACAATAAATATATTAATATATGTTATATACAATAAATATATTTATGTTATATACAATAAATATATTAATATGTTATAATAAATATAATATGTTATATAATAAATATATTTATATAGTATATATAATGTGATATATAATATTTATATATTATATAATATGTGATATATAATAAATATATTCTATATTATATGTAATAAATATATTCTATATTATATATTAATATAAATATATTCTATATATTAATATAAATATATTCTATATATTAATATAAATATATTAATATATTCTATATATTAATATAAATATATTAATATATTCTATATATTAATATAAATATATTAATATATTCTATATATTAATATAAATATATTAATATAGATATATATTAATATAGATATATTATATATTAATATAGATATATATTAATATAGATATATTATATATGTAAATATAAATATATATTATATATGTAAATATAAATATATATTATATATGTAAATATAAATATATATTATATATTAATATAAATATTATATATTAATATAAATATATTATATATTAATATAAATATTATATATTAATATAAATATATTATATATTAATATAAATATTAATATAAATATATTATATATTAATATAAATATTGATATAAATATATTATATATTAATATAAATATTAATATTAATATAAATATTATATATTAATATAAATATTATATATTAATATAAATATATAATATATAAATATATATAAGATATAAATATATAAATATATAAATATATAAAAATATATATAATATATAAATATATATAATATATAAATATATATAATATATAAATATATATAATATATATAAATATATATAATATATAAATATATATAATATATAAATATATATAAATATAAATATATATAATATATATAAATATATATAATATATAAATATATAATATATAAATATATATTATATATAAATATATATAATATATAAATATATAATATATAAATATATATTATATATAAATATATATAATATATAAATATATATTATATATAAATATATATAATATATAAATATATATTATATATTAATATAAATATATATAATATATAAATATATATTATATATAAATATATATAATATATAAATATATATTATATATTAATATAAATATATATAATATATAAATATATATTATATATATTAATATAAATATATATTATATAAATATTAATATATTTATATATATTAATATTAATATATATTCAATATATAAGATGGAGTTTCGCTCTTGTCGCCCAAACTGGAGTGCAATGGTGCCGTGATCTCGGCTCACTGCAACCTCCGCCTCCTGGGTTCAAGCGATTCTCCTGCCTCAGCCTCCGGAGTAACTGGGATTACAGGCATCTGCCACCACGCCTGGCTGATTTTTGTCTTTTTAGTAGAGGCGGGGTTTCACCATGTTGGCCAGGCTGGTCTCAAACTCCTGACCTCAGGTGATCCACCCGCCTCCGTCTCCCAAAGTGCTGGGATTACAGGAGTGTGCCACTGCGCCCGACCAGCTTTATAAAGTTTATAGGGACAGTGTCACCACTTTACAGAAGAGGGACTGAGGCTCTGAGGAGGAAGTTCCTTGCCAGGGTCCGAGTGTCGCCGCCCTGAGAACTCCACACCCACCTCCCTACTCTCCCTCATGGCATCTCCCCAACCTTTCCACAGCCAGAAGTTGCCAGGTGAATACTTCCGGTACAAGGGCGTCCCCTTCCCCGTCGGCCTGTACTCGCCCGAGAGCATCAGCTTGGCGGAGAACACCCAAGATGTGCGGGACGATGACATCTTTATTGTCACCTACCCCAAGTCAGGTACCTGCCGGGCTGCGGGCGTCGGGGGCTGGGGAGAGTGGGGAGGGGGTGTGGCAGAGGACAGGAAAGGCACATGGAGAAGGAGGGGAGGAGGAAAAGTGGGGCTAGGTCTGTTCAGAGCGGTGCCCCTGCCAGAAGTAGCCTCCCAGGGATACCCACCCGGTGCCTAGCCTCTCCCCTCCAGGTCAGTTCTCAACACTTCGCCTTCCCTGACCTCCCTGGCTGAAATAGCGTCCTCATTCTGTCCCTCCCTGTCCCCTTTACCCTCTACTTTTCTCTTTTCCTTTTCTTCTTTCTTTCCTTCTTTCCTTTCTTTCCTTCTCTCTCTCTTTCTCTTTCTTTCTTTCTCTCTCTCTCTCTTTCTTTCTTTCTTGTAGAGATGGGGTCTCACTACATTGCCCTGGCTGGTCTTGAACTCCTGATCTCAAGTAATCCTTCTGCTTTGACCTCCCAAAGTGCTGGGATTACAGGCGTGAACCACCACACCTGACCATTTTTATTTTTATTTTTTGAGACAAGGTCTTGCTCTGTCACTCAGGCTGGGGTGCAGTGGTGCAATATCAGCTCATCAAACCCCCCATCTTGGCCTCCCAAAGTGCTGGGACTACAGGTGCTGGTCACCACCAAATTGTATACTTTTTTGGAGGTCTTGCTCTGCCGCCCAGGCTTCAGTGTGATGGTACAATCTCGGCTCATTTCAGCCTCGACCTCCTGGACTCATGTGATCCGCCCACCTCAGCCTCCTGAGTAGCTGAAACCACAGGTGTGCACCACCATGCCTGGCTAACTTTTGTGTTTTTTGTAGGGACAGGGTTTCATCATGTTGCCCAGGCTGGTCTTGAACTCCTGGGCTCAAGCGATCTTCCTGCCTCAGCCACCCAAAGTGCTGGGATTACAGGCATGAGCCACCGCGCCTGGCTAAATTGCATACTTTAAAGTGGTGAATTATATAAAATTTGAGTGTTTGAGTTTGAGACCAACCTAGGCAAAATGTCAAACCCTCCTGCATTTTTTTTTTTTTTTTTTTTTGTGTGACGGAGTTTCTCTCTGTCGCCCAGGCTGGAGTGTAGTGGCGCGATCTTGGCTCACTGTAACCTCCGCCTCCCGGGTTCAAGCAATTCTCTGCCTCAGCCTCCTGAGTAGCTGGGATCACAGGTGCCCGCCACCACACGCAGCTACTTCTTTTTATTTTTTTGTATTTTTAGTAAAGACAGGGTTTCACCATCTTGGCCAGGCTGGTCTTGAACTCCTGACCTCGTGATCCACCAGCCTCGGACTCCCAAAGTGTTGGGATTACACGTGTGAGCCACTGAGCTGTCTTTTTTTTTTTTTTTTTTTTTTTTTTGAGACAGAGTCTTGCTCTGTTGCCCAGGCTGGAGTGCAGTGGCGTGATCTTGGCTCACTGCAACCTCTGCCTCCCGGCCTCAAGCGATTCTCCTGCCTCAGCCTCCTGAGTAGCTGGGATTACAGGCGTGCGCCACCATGCCCAGCTAATTTTTGTATTTTTGGTAGAGATGAGGTTTCACCATGTTGGCCAGGATGGTCTTGATCTCTTGACCTCGTGATGTGCCCACCTCAGCCTCCCAAAGTGCTGCAATTACAGGTGTGAGCCCAGTCAATAAGTAGCATTTAAATGACCAAAGGGAAATAACAAAAACTCTTCCTTCCCTTTTTTCTCCTCTCTTCCCCACCTCCTCCAACAAGTATTTATTAAACACATATTATGTGCCAGGCACTGTTCTAAGAACAAAGAAGGCTGCAACTCTCCAGACAGACTGAAATGTCTGCCTTTATGGAGCTCACATTGTATTGGGGCAACCCAGAAAATAAATTGACAAATAAAAATATGACACTATGACTGGTGGCAATAAATGCTGTGAAGAAAAGTAGAGGGTAGGCAGGGCATAGTGGCTCATGCCTGTAATATCAGCACTTTGGGAGGCTGAAGTAGGAACATCACTTGAGGCCAAGAGTTCAAGGCCAGCCTGGGCAACATAGCAAGTCCCCATCTCTAAAAAAAAAAATTAGCCAGGCATGGTGGTGTGCGCCTGCAGTCCCAGCTACTTGGGAGGCTGAGGCAGGAGGATCACTTTACTGGAGAGGTTGAGGCTGCAGTGAGCTGTGATCACACCACTGCACTTCAGCCTAGGCAACAGAGTGAAACCCTGTCTCAACAAAAAGAAAAAGGTACAATTCAATGACTTTGCCATGTGCATGGAGCTAGTCATCCATCCTCACAATCAATTTTAGAATATTTTCAGCCGAGCACAGTGTCTCACACCCATAATCCCAAAATTTTGGGAGGCCGAGGCAGGAGGATATCTTGAGCCTAGGTGTTCGAGAGCAGCCTGGCCAACATGGCGAGACCTCATCTCTACAAAACATACAGAAATTAGCCAGGCACGATAGTGTATGCCTGTAGTCCCAGCTACTTGGGAGGCTGAGATGCGAGGATTGTTTGAGTCTGGGAGGTGGAGGTTGCAGTGAGACGCATTCACCCCACTGCACTCCAGCTTGGGTGGCAGAGACTGTCTCAAAAACAAAAAACTGAGTGGGCCAGGCACGGTGGCTCATGCCTTCAATCCCAGCAGTTTGGGAGGCTGAGGCGGGTGGATCTTTTGAGGTCAGGAGTTCAAGACCAGTCTGGCCAACATGGTGAAACCCCGTCTCTATTAAAAATGCAAAAACTATCCAGGCACGGTGGCGCATGCCTGTAATCCCAGTACTCAGCAGGCTGAGGCAGGAGAATTGCTTGGAACCGCGGGGTGGAGGTTGCAGTGAGCAAAGAGTGCACCACTGAACTCCAGCCTTGGCGATAGGGCGAGACTCTGTCTCAAAAAACAAAAAATAAAAATAAAAATAAAGAACATTATCATCATCCAACAAGAAACTCTAGACCTATAAGCCATCACCTCCCAATCCTCATATCCCCTCCCCCCAGGCCCTGGTAACCACCAATCTCCGTTCTGTTTCTATGGATTTTTCTATTTTGGGCATTTCATGGAAATGGAATCTACACTATGTGGCCTCTTGTGTCTGGTTTCTTCCTGAGCATCACGTTGTCAAGGTTCAACCACATTGTAGCATGTGTCAGAGTCTCATTCTTTTTTATGGTCCAATAATATTTTATGTTATGTATAAACTATATTTTATTTATTCATCAGTTGATAAGCATTTGGATTATTTCCACTCTGGGGCTTATTATGAATGAAGCTGCTATGAACATTGCATACAAGTTCTTTTTTTTTTTTTTTGAGACGGAGTCTCGCTGTGTCGCCCAGGCTGGAGTGCAGTGGTGTGATCTTGACTCACTGCAAACTCCACCTCCCAGGCTCACGCCATTCTCCTGCCTCAGCCTCCCAAGTAGCTGGGACTACAGGCACCCACCACCATACCCAGCTAATTTTTTGTATTTTTAGTAGAGACGGAGTTTCACCATGTTAGCCAGGATGCTCTCAGTCTCCTGACCCCATCATCTGCCCGTCTTGGCCTCCCAAAGTGCTGGGATTACAGGCATGAGCCACCGCACCCGGCTTTTTTTTTTTTTTGAGATGAAGTCTCGCTCTTGTCCCCCAGGCTGGAATGCAATGGTGCAATCTCAGCTCACTGCAACCTCTCCCTCCCAGGTTCAAGTGATTCTCCTGCCTCAGCATCCTGAGTAGTTGGAATTATAGGAACCTGCCACCATGCCCAGCTAATTTTTGTATTTTTAGTAGAGACGGGGTTTCACCATGTTGGCCAGGCCGGTCTCGAACTCCTGACCTCAGGTGATCCGCCTGCCTCAGCCTCCCAAACTGCTGGGATTACAGGCGTGAGCCACCGCGCTCGGCCTTGCACACAAGTTCTTGTTTCTATTTTTATTTTTTGAGGTATGTTCTCGATCTTTCGCCCAGGCTGGAGTGCAGTGGTGCAGTCTCGGCTCACTGCAGCCTTGACCTCCTGGGCTCAAGCTATCCTCCCACCTGAGCCTCCTGAGTAGCTGGGACGACAGGTGCACACCACCACGCCCAGCTAATTAAAAAAAAATTTTTTTTTCACAGACAAGATCTCACTGTGTTGCCCAGACTGGCCTGAAACTCCTGGGCTCAAGCAATGCTCCCTCCTTGGCCTCCTAAAGTGTTAGGATGACAGGAGTGAGCCTCCGCACCGGGCCCTGCACACAAGTTCTTATGTGGACATGTTTTCTTTGTTTTTTATGGAGACAGGGTCTCACTGTTGCCCAGGCTGGAGTGCAGTGGCGACATCTTGGTTCACTGCAACCTCTGCCTCCGCAGGTTTAAGTGATTCTCCTGCGTCAGCCTCCTGAGTAGCTGGGATTATAGCCGCCCATCACCACGCCCAGCTAATTTTTGTATTTTTAGTAGAGACGGGGTTTCACCATGTTGGCCAGGCTGGTTTCAAACTCCTGACCTCTGTCAATCTACCCACCTCAGCCTCCCAAAGTGCTGGGATTATAGGCGTGAGCCACCGTGCCGGCCCGGAGTGGCTTTATCTTTTTCCATTCTTCCCAGCAATAGGTGATCCTCTATTGCCCCACATCTTCTCCAGTGATTAGCATCAACAGGGATTTATTTACTGGAGACAAGATCTTGCTCGGTTGCCCAGGCTGAAGTGTAGTGGGAAGATCATGGCTCACTGCAACCTCAACCTCCTGGGCATAAGTGATGCTCCCACCCCAGCCTCCCTAATAGCCACCGCACCCAGCTAATTTTTGTAGCGATAAGGGTCTCTGGTTGGTCTCGAATGCCTGGGCTCAAGCGATCTTCCTGCCTCAGCCTCCCGAAGTGCTGGGATTACAGGCATGAGCCACTGGGCCTGGCCAGTTTTTTTCTAAAGCTATTTTGATAGGTGCATACTGGTATTTCACTGTGGTATTAATTTGCATTTCCCTAACAGCTAATGGTGTTTGTGCTCATTAGTCATCATATATATTCCTTTTTTTGGGGGGGTGGGGAATGGAGTTTCGCTCTTATTTCCCAGGCTGGAGTACAATGGTGCGATCTCAGCTCACTGCAACCTCCACCTCCTGGGTTCAAGCGATTCTCCTGCCTCAGCCTCCCTAGTAGCTGGGATTACAGGCATGTGCCACCACGCCCAGTTTTTGCATTTTTTTTTTTTTTTTAGTAGAGAAGGGGTTTCTCCATGTTGGTCAGGCTGGTCTTGAACTCCCGACCTCAGGTGATCCGCCCGACTTGGCCTCCCAAAGTGCTGGGATTACAGGCATGAGCCACCGCGCCCGGCCATATATTCCTTTTTGTTTGTTTGTTCTATTACTTGCCACTGACTTGAAGCTCACAATTATTTGGTAAAGTGTTGAAATATTTTTCCTCTTTTGAATTGGATTGTTTTCTTATCATTGAGATTTGAGAGTTCTTTTTTTTTTTTTTTGAGACAGAGTCTCACTCTGTCGCCTAGGCTGCAGTGCAGTGGTACAATCTCAGCTGCCTCCCAGGTTCACGCCATTCTCCTCCTTCAGCCTCCCAAGTAGCTGGGACTATAGGCGCCCACCACCACGCCCAGCTAATTTTTTGTATTTTTAGTAGAGACGGGATTTCACCGTGTTAGCCAGGATGGTCTCGATCTCCTGACCTTGTGATCCACCCACCTCGGCCTCCCAAAGTGTTGGGATTACAGGCGTGAGCCACCGTGCCCGGCCGAGAGTTCTTTATATGATGTGAGTACAGATTCTTGATCAGACACTTGTTTTGCAAATATTTTCTCCCAATCTATGGCTTGTCTTTTCATTTTCTTATCAGCGTCTTCTCAGAGTATGTTTTATTATTATTATTATTATTATTATTTGAGATGAAGTCTTGCTCTGTCGCCCAGGCTGGAGTGTAGTGGTGCCATCTTGGCTCACTGCAACCTCCGCCTCCTGGGTTCAAGCGATTCTCCTGCCTCAACCTCCCGAGTAGCTGGGATTACAGGTGCGCGCCACCACGCCTGGCTAATTTTTGTATTTTTAGTAGAGATGGGGTTTTGCAATGTGGGCCAGGCTGGTTTCGAACTCCTGACCTCAGGTGATCCACCCGCCTCGGCCTCCCAAAGTGCGGGGATTACAGGTGTGAGCCACTGTGCCCAGACTTGATTTTGCTTATGTTTTTCTTTCTCCTTATACTTTGACATTGTCCCATCTTGGAACTTTAAACAAATAAGTTTCTGTTTTCTTTTTTTAATAGTTCCATAGTATTTCATAACATAGAATATACAATAATTCTTGCTTAACCAGTTTCCTAGTGACTGATATTCACGTTCAATCTTCTGCCTGTGTATACAAGGTAAACTTTATACACAATGCCTTGTACATACAGTACTCAGCATTGAACACATTTATCTCTAGGACAAATATTTGGACATAGAATTGCTTGGTCAGAGTCGGTACATTTGTAATTTTGATATATAATGGCTACATTTCCCTCTATAGAAATTGTGGAAGCTTGTTCTCTGAGCCAGGCGGGGTGGTTCACACCTGTAATCCCAGCACTTTGGGAGGTCGAGGCAGGCGGATCACTTGAGGCCAGGAGTAGGAGACCAGCCTGGCCTACATGACCCCATATCTACTAAAAATACAAAAATTAGCTGGGCATGGTGGCGCACGCCTGTGGTCCCAACTACTCGGAAGGCTGAGGCATGAGAATTGCTTGAACTGGGGAGGCAGAGGTTGCAGTGAACCAAGATCGTACCAATGCACTCCAGTCTGGGCAACAGAGCGAGACCCTGTCTCAAAATAAAATGAAAAAAGAATTATTTGCAGTCAGGCACAGTGGCTCATGCCTGTAATCCCAGCACTTTGGGAGGCCAAGGCAAGTGGATAGCTTAAGCCCAGGAGTTCAAGACCAGCCTGGGCAACATGGCAAAATCCTATCTCTACAAAACAAAAACAAAAACAAAATTAGCCAGACGTGGTGGTGCGTGCCTGTAGTCCCAGCTACTCGGAAGGCTGAGGTGGAAGAATCACCTGAGCCTAGAAGGTTGAGGCTGCAGTGAGCCATGATTGTGCCATAACACTCCAGCCTGGGGAAGAGAGTGAGACCCTGACTCAGGAAAAAAAAAACAACAACAACAACAAAAAACAGCCGGGCATGGTGGCATGCACCTGGAATCCCAGCTACTCAGGAGGTTGAGGCTCAATAATCACTTGAACCCGGGAGGTGGAGGTTGCAGTGAGCCGAGATTGCGCCACTGAACTCCAGCCTGGATGACAGAGCGAGAGTATGTCTCAGAGAAAGAGAGAGAGAGAGAGAGAGAGAGAGAAAGAATTATTTGCACACATTAGATGGCTATTATTTAGAAAATAACATGTGGCCAGGTGCAGTGGCTCATACCTATAATCCCAACACTTTGGGAGGCCGAAGTGGGAGGATTGCTTGAGCCCAGGATTTCAAGACCAGCCTGGGCAACATAGCAAGACCCCATCTCTATTAAAAAAATTTTTTTGTAAGAAAAAACAGAATAGGCCAGGCGCAGTGGCTCATGCCTGTAATCCCAGCACTTTGGGAGGCCGAGGCAGGCGGGTCACCTGAGGTCAGGAGTTTGAGACCAGCCTGACTAACATGGAGAAACCCCATCTCTACTAAAAATACAAAGTTAGCTGGGCCTGGTGGCGCCTGCCTGTAATCCCAGCTACTCGGGAGGCTGAGGCAGGAGAATCGCTTAAACCTTGGAGGTGGAGGTTGCAGTGAGCCGAGATCACACCATTGCACTCCAGCCTGGGCAACAAGAGCAAAACTCTGTCTCAAAAATAAAAAATAAAAGAAAAAAACAGGATAGAAGAAAATACCAACTGTGGCAAGGATGTTGAGAAAATGGGGCCCTTGTGCACTGTTGGTGAGCATGTAGAATGGTACAGCTGCTATGGAAAACAGTTTGGCAGTTCCCCAAAAAATTAAAGATAGAATTACCATATTAACTCAGCAGTTCCACTTCCAGGAATATGCCCAAAAGAACTAAATACTAGGTGGGGGGACTCTAACAGATATTTGTACACCAATGTTCATAGCCACATTATTTGCAATGACCAAAAGCTGAAACTATCCAAATATCTGCCGTTGATGAATGAATGGATAAACAAATTATGCTATATTCATACAATGGAATATTATTCAGCTGTAAAAAGGAAGGAAATTCGGCCGGGTGCAGTGGCTCATGCCCGTAATCCCAGCACTCTGGGAGGCCAAGGCAGGTGGATCGCCTGAGGTCAGGAGTTCAAGACTGGCCTGGCCAACATGGCCAAACCCCATCTCTACTAAAAATACAAAAATTAGCCAGGCCTGGTGGTGCACGCCTGTAGTCCCAGCTGCTCAGGAAGCTGAGGCATTAGAATCGCTGGAACCCAGGAGGCGGAGGTTGCAGTGAGCGGAGATTGCGCCACTGCACTCCAGCCTAGGCGACAGAGCCAGACTGTCTCAAACAAACAAACAAAAGGCCAGGCACAGTGGCTCACGCCTGTAATCCCAGCACTTTGGGAGGCTAAGGCAGGCAGATCACGAGGTGAAGAGATTGAGATCATCCTGACCAACATGGTGAAACCCCGTCTCTACTAAAAATACAAAAATTAGCTGGATGTGCTGGCGTGCACCTGTAGTCACAGCTACTCGGGAAGCTGAGGCAGGAGAATCACTTGAACCTGGGAGGTGGAGGTTGCAGTGAGCTGAGATCGCACCATTGCACTCCAGCCTGGAAACACAGCAAGACTCTGTCTCAAACAAACAAACAAAAAACCCCACACATAGGAATAGCTAAAATAGGGTGCAGCCACTTCCTCTAGGGCTGAAGCCAAACTCCCAAGGAAGAAAGAAATTGGGAAGGACGACTTGCCTGCCCAACTGGCTCCCTACACAAGATTAGAGTTTCTCTGCAGAGGGTATGGTCATGACCCACTGGGTGACTGAGAAGTTCACTGAGGTGCAACAGGCCACTGAAATTTGCCAGGGGGAGGGGTAAACGTCACTGGGTGTCTACTGCAGGGCTGGCCCCTGTCCATCACAAGATCCTGCTGAGAGGAGCCCCTGAGAATCAGGAAGAGCCCCATCCTCATTCGGTGTTCCTCCAGCGCCCTCTGCTGACAAGGTTTAACACTGAGCTAGCTGGCAGAGGAGAAATGTTTACAGGGTCCAGCTCCAATATCACAAAATGGGAGAGAGGCATGATGTTGGAGCCACCAGCCTGTAAAACTGATAACCGGTACAAGGTGGTTGTTAGAATGAAATCCAGTGAATGGATTGGATGTGGTGGCTTACGCCTGTAATCCCAGCACTTTGGGAGGCCAAGGCAGGAGGATCGCTAGAGGCCAGGAGCTCCAGACCAGCCTGGGCAACACAGTGAGACCCCATCTCTACAAAAATTTTAAAAATTAGGTGGGCGCAGGCCGGGCGTGGTGGCTCACGCCTATAATCCCAGCACTTTGGGAGGCCAAGGCAGGTGGATCACCTGAGGTCAGGAGTTTGAGACCAACCTGGCCAACATGGCAAAACCCCATCTCTACTAAAAATACAAAAACTAGCCAGGCGTGGTGGCACACTTCTAGTCCCAGCTACTTGGAAGGCTGAGGCAGGAGAATTGCTTGAATCCAGGAGGCAGAGGTTTCAGTGAGCCGAGACAGAGCCACTGCACTCCAGCCTGGGCAACACAGTGAGACTCCGTCTCAAAAAAAAAAAAAAAGGCTGGGGGCATGTGGTCTAGCTACTCCAGAGGCTGAGGTGGGAGGACCACTTGAGCCTGGGAGTTGGAGGCTGAAGCTGAAGTAAGCTGTGATTGTAACAGTGTACTGCAGCCCAGGTCACAGAGCAGAATCCTGTCTCAAAAAGAATTAAATGCAATGAATACTAACAGAAAGTAATTTTGAACGTAATTGTTTCTCTTCTGAACAGCCTGTGGTCTCCTGAAATTCAAAACTGTGAATTGGGTCCTTGATGAGGTCCCTTTCCACTAGGTAACATGCTGTGGCTCCCCACAGAAATAAAGAACCTCAGCCAGGCGCAGTGGCTCACTCCTGTAATCCCAGCACTTTGGGAGGCCAAGGCAGGTGGATCACTGGAGGTCAAGAGTTCGAGACCAGCCTGGCTAACATGGTGAAATCCCGTCTCTATTAAAAATACCAAAAATTAGCCAGGCGTGGTGGTGCATGCCTGTAACCCCAGCTACTAGGGAGGCTGAGGCAGGAGAATCACTTGAAACCGGGAGGCGGAGGTTGCAGTGAGCCAAGATCACGCCATTGCACTCCAGCTTGGGCAACAAGAGCGAAACTCCGTTTCAAAAAAAAAAAAAAAAAAAAAGTTGGGGGAAGGGGGAGGGATAGCATTAGGAGATATACCTAATGTTAAATGACGAGTTAATGGGTGCAGCACACCAACATGGCACATGTATACATATGTAATAAACCTGCATGTTGTGCACATGTACCCTAAAACTTAAACTATATAAAAAAAAAAGAGGTGACCCTCAAAAGTGGGCAGTGAAAAGTGAAAAGACCAGAGATTTTTATGTCCAGACACCTGGGTTCAATTCCAGCTTTCTCCATGTATTAAAGGAGTGCCTGCTGGGCATGATGCCTGTGATCCCAGCACCTTGGGAGGCTGAGGCAGGATTGCTTGAGCCCAGGAGTTCAAGACCAGCCTGGGCAACATAGCGGGACCGTATGTCTACTAAAAATAAAAATAAGAAATTAGCCAGGTGTGGTTGTGTGCACCTGTGGTCTTAGCTACTTGGGAGGCTGAGGTGGGAGGATCTCCTAAGCCTGGGATTTCAAGGCTACAGTGAGCTGTGATCACACCACTGCCCTCCAGCCTGAGCGACAGAGCAAGATTCTGTCCCAAAATAAATAAGTAAAGCAATTCTGGCTGTACTAATAGATCAGCCTCAGAATTTCAGCGACTGAAGCCAAGTTTGTTTCTTGTTCCTATAAACTGTAGTTGGTGCAGGAAGGGTGGAAGGAAGTCGGGGGGGGAAATCCATGCCTTCCCAGACATTTGGTTCCTTCCATCTTACAGCTCTGCCATCCCCGGGAGTCCCAGATTCTCCCCTGGAGTCTCTGTATCCAGGAGCAGAGAGGGAGTGGAGAGTCACGTGGCGTGCATTTATGGGCCAGGCCTGGAAATAGCTGCACATCACATCGCCGCCACCTACACTTCCTTGGCCAGACCCAGTCTCTTGGCCCCACACATAGCAGCAGGGGAGAAGAGAAAAGGTCATCACGCCATATTCCCAGCAGAAAAATGAAATGGGGTTGGGTGGACAGCTCGCCAGTCTCTGCCCTGCACCACTTTCCTAGCTTTGTCCCCTTGGACGAGCGACATGGTTTCTGTGAGGCTCAGTTTCTGGCTCCAAAAATGAGGTTAAGCAACCTTGCTTTCTCCGCCAGCTGTAAGGAATCAGTGTGATAAAATAGGTGGTAAATTGCTCAATAAATGCTGTCAGGCTGGGCATGGTGGCTCACGGCTGTAATCTCAGCACTTTGGGAGGCCATGGTGGGCAGATCACCTGAGGTCAGGAGTTCGAGACCAGCCTGGCCAACATGGGGAGCCCTCGTCTCTACTAAAAATACAAAATTAGCTGGGCGTGGTGGTGGGCGCTTGTAATGCTAGCTACTCGGGAGGCTGAGGCAGGAGAATCACTTGAGCCTGGGAAGCGGAGGTTGCAGTGAGCCGAGATCGTGCCATTGCACTCCAGCCTGGGAGACAGAGTAAGATTCTGTCTTAAAAAAAAAAAAAAAAAGGGTGGCAAATTGCTCAATGAATGCTGTTGTGATTATTCTGATGATATCCTCCCTCTTCAGCCCTCCCGCACCCAATTAATCTGCTCGATTTCTCCCAACAGGCACGACCTGGATGATCGAGATCATCTGCTTAATCCTGAAGGAAGGGGATCCATCCTGGATCCGCTCTGTGCCCATCTGGGAGCGGGCACCTTGGTGTGAGACCATCGTGGGTGCCTTCAGCCTCCCGGACCAGTACAGCCCCCGCCTCATGAGCTCCCATCTTCCCATCCAGATCTTCACCAAGGCCTTCTTCAGCTCTAAGGCCAAGGTTGGGAGGAGGGGTGTGTGTCAGTTGGGAGGGGCTGCATGGGTGTGTGGGGTAATGGGGAGACGGAACATAACTCATTGATTCATTCAGCACCTATTTGTTAAGCACCTACTATGTGCCTGACTCTGATCTAACACAGTGGTCAATATACACACAGAAATGCCTGCCTGCCCTTTGGCAGGGAGTGATGGCTCACACCTGTAGTCCCAGCACTTTGGGAGGCTGAGGTGGGAGGATCACTTTGGGCCAGGAGTTTGAGACCAGCTTGGGCAACATAGTGAGACCACGTCACTACAAGAAATTTAAAAAATCAGTCAGGCGTGGTGGCACACCCTTGTAGTCCCAGCTACTTGGAATGCTGAGGTGGGAGGATCACTTGAGCCCAGGAGGTCAAGGCTGCACTGAGCTGAGATCAAGTTACTGCACTCCAGCCTAGGCAACAGAGCAAGACTCAGTCTCAAAAAAAAAAAAAAAAAAAAAAAAGCCGGTGCCGGCGCAGTGGTTTACGCCTATAATCCCAGCACTTTGGGAGGCAGAGGCAGGCAGATCGTTTGAGGCCAGGAGTTCAATACCAGCCTGGCCAACATGGTGAAACCCGGTCTCTACTAAAAATACAAAAATTAGTCGGATCTGGTGGTGGGTGCCTGTTATCCAAGCTACTCAGGAAGGTAAGGCAGGAAAACTGCTAGAACCCAGCAGGTGGAGGTTGCAGTGAGCTGAGATGGCACCACTGCACTCCAGCCTGGGAGACAGACTGAGACTTCATCTCAAAAAAAAAAAAAAAAAAGTACAGCCAGGCGCACGTTTGTAATCCCAGCACTTTGGGAGGCCGAGGTGGGCAGATCACCTGAGGTCAGGAGTTTGAGACCATCCTGACCAACATGGA
Source organism: Pongo pygmaeus (assembly GCF_028885625.2). Classification (NCBI taxonomy): domain Eukaryota; kingdom Metazoa; phylum Chordata; class Mammalia; order Primates; family Hominidae; genus Pongo; species Pongo pygmaeus. The sequence continues at coordinate 54,715,963 of NC_072393.2, forward strand.
GAAACCCTGTCTCTACTAAAAATACAAAATTAACCGGGCATGGTGGCGCATGCCTGCAATCCTAGCTACTCAGGAGGCTGAGGCAGGAGAATCGCTTGAACCCGGGAGGTGGAGGTTGCGGTGAGCCGAGATCGTGCCATTGCACTCCAGCCTGGGCAACAAGAGTGAAACTCCATCTCAAAAATATATGTATATATTATATTACATATAATAATTTAATGGTATTACAATATACTTTAATTATATTTAATATTTATATATTTAATATATAATAACATAATACAATATAATATAATATTATATATAATATATAAAATGTCTGATGGGATAAATTTACATTGGAGGGAGAGGGCTGGAGATAGAGTTAGGGGTGGGCGTGGGGCTGCAATTATAAATGAGGAGGTCAAGGGGTCCCCCAGTGAGTAAAAACCCGGGAGGTGATAGTGGGAGCTTTCTAGAGGAAGAGCATTTCAGGCAAGAGGGAAAAGCAGGTGCAAAGGCCCTGAGGTGGGTGTATTTGAGGTGCAAGAAGGAGGTCAGTGTGGCCGGAGCCAAGTGAGCAAGTGGGGAAAGGAGTGGAGATGAGGTCCGGGTGGGGAGGCAACAGGGGCCAAAATGTGCAGGGCCGCGTGGGCCCAGCGAGGACTTGAGCTCTGACCGAGTGACGCGGCAGCGCGGCAGGGATCGCAGCAGAGGAGCCCGAGCGGGCTTAGGCTTCACCGGCGCCCTCTGGCGGCCAGATGGGGACCGACTGTCGAGAGAGCAGAAGCCGGGAAGCCCGAGAGGCGGCGCTGGCGGGGGTCCAGGGGAGGGGACGGTGGCTGGACCAGGGTAGTGGTCACGGAGGTATTTTGAAGGTGAGACCGGGAGGATTTGCTGACAGACTGGATGTGGGTGTGAGAGAAAGGGATGAGTCAAGGGTGACTCCAAGGTTTCGGCGGAAGCAACTGTCAGGATCGGGCAACTGGGAAGGGGAGGAGGGAGGGGAGCAGGTGGGGGAGAAAGACACGGGCTCTGCTGCGGCCCATCCCACGTCCAGCAGAGGCTGCCGGTGGGCACAGAAATGCACCCATCGGGATCTGAGGGGAGAGACGGGCTGACACGTCCATTTGCAATTCCTTGGCACATATATCCTATAATTAATCGAAGTTCCAGGACTGGGTGATATCGCCAAGGAATTGAGCGTGGACACAGCAGTGAGGGGGACTGCAATCTGGAAGTCCCCAAGACCACCCTCGGGCTCAACGACTTAGCAAAACTCATAGTGTTCAGCAAAGCTGCTGGACTCCCGGGTTATAGTCAATTACAATGAAAGCAAACATGAAAATCAGGCAAGGGGGCCGGGCGCAGTGGCTCACGCCTGAAATCCCAGCACTTTCAGAGGCCAAGGTGGGCAGTTGCTTGAGCCCAGGAGTTCAAGACCAGCTGGGCAACTTAGTAACACCCATCTCTACAAAAAAGTTTAAAAATTAGTCACGTGTAGTGGCATGCACCTGTAGTCCCAGCTACTTGGGGGCCTGAGGTAGGAGGATCACTTGAGCCTGGGAGTTTGAGGCTGCAGTGAGCCATGATTGTGCCACAGGCACTCCAGCCTCAAGTACAGAACAAGACCTTGTTTCTTTTTCTTTTTTTTTTTTTTGAGACAGAGTTTCCCTCTTCTTGCCCAGGCTGGAGTGCAATGGCACAATCTCGGCTCACTGCAACCTCTGCCTCCAGGGTTCAAGCGATTCTCCTGCCTCAGCCTCCCAAATAGCTGGGATTACAGGCACCCACCACCATGCCCAGCTAATTTTTTGTATTTTTAGTAGAGACGGGGTTTCACCATGTTGGCCAGGCTGGTCTCGAACACCTGACCTCAGGTGATCCACCCACCTCAGCCTCCCAAAGTGTTGGGATTACAGGTGTGAGCCACAGCACCTGGCCGACAAGACCTTGTTTCTAAAAAATAAGACTAGGCTGGGCACAGTGGCTCATGCCTGTAATCCCAGCACTTTGGGAGGCCGAAGCGGACAGATCACTTGAGGTCAGGAGTTTGAGACCAGCCTGGCCAACATGGCGAAAACCTGTCTCTACTAAAAATACAAAAATTAGCCAGGCATGGTGGCACCCACCTGTAGTCCCAGCTACTCGGGAGGCTGAGGCAGGATAATTGCTTGAACCTAGGAGGCAGAGGTTGCAGTGAGCTGAGATCGTGCCACTGCACTCCAGCCTGGGAGACACAACGAGACTTCGTCTAAAAAAACAAAACGAAACAAAAAAATCCAAGGGATTAGGAAGTACCTCTCAGGACCTAGGGGCAAGGGCCAGGCCTTTCTCTGGGCAGAAAGGAATCCTCTACAGCACAGGAATCAGGAGGGAGCCCTGGAAAGCACCAGCGTTATTACAAGACCTCACACCAGCAGCCACGTTTCTCTAAAGTCTGTTTTCATTTAGTTTTTGGTGGATCTGGTGGTGTTTTTTTTTTTTTTTTTTGGTTCGTTTGTTTTTGAGGCAGGGTCTCGTTCTGTCACGTAGGCCGGAGTGCAGTGGCGTGATCACAGCTCACTGCAGCCTCAACCTCCCCGGCGCAAGTGATCCTCCTGCCTTAGCCTCCCGAGTAGCTGGGACCACGGGCACGCACCACCACACTCAGCTAATTTTTGTACTCTTTGTAGAATGGGGGTCTCATTATGTAGTCCAGGCTGGTCTTGAACTCCTGGGTTCAAGTGATCCTCCTGTCTCAGCCTCCCAAAGTGCTGGGATTACAGATATGAGCCACTGCAGCTGGCCAAGTGTTCTTTCTCAGCCTCCCTCCCTTTATGCCTTTGTCATTCCCTCAAGCAATTTCCAGAGCCTCCTGTGTGTGGGGCTCCGGGCTAAGGCTCTAGGAACGAGTAAGACCTCTCCTGTCCTCAAGGGGTTCCTCACCCTGTAACCAACATAGCAAAACCCCATCTCTACTAAAAAAAAAAAAAAAAAAACAAAAACAAAAATTATCCGAATGTGGTGGCACACTCCTGTAATCCCAGCTACTCATGAGGCTGAGGCAGGAGAATTGCCTGAACCCAGGAGGCAGAGGTTGCAATGAGCTGAGATGGCGCCACTGTACTCCACCCTGGGCAAAACAGAGTCAGACTCCATCTCAAAAAAAAAAAAAAAAAAAAAAAAAAGTCTGCCCTGAGTCCTTCCTGCTTCAGGGTCAGAAGAGAGGGGTCTCCAGGGCAGGAGGCCTCAGGGGCTGGGGTCCTGCCTGTGTCTGATGCCTTCTCCCCACTCATCATCCGCACACAGGTGATCTACATGGGCCGTAACCCCCGGGACGTTGTGGTCTCCCTCTATCATTACTCCAAGATTGCCGGGCAGTTAAAGGACCCGGGCACACCCGACCAGTTCCTGAGGGACTTCCTCAAAGGCGAAGGTGAGGACAGGGCAAAGCGAGGCAGGAGGGGTGGGGAGGAGCCCCACAGGATGCTGATGGGCAGAGGGACAGAGGAGGGGTAAGAAAGGGAGAGAGACAGAGACACAGGGCAGCAAAAGGGGCAATGGAGACAGAGAGCAGGTGGCTGGGAGAAGAAGAGATAGAGGGAGAGAGGCCGAGAGACTGAGAGATGCAGGACAGGCAAGGGACAGAGGAGACAGAGACAGGGAGACACACAGATACAGAAAGACTGAGAGAGAGGGCAACGAAAAAGAGACAGGGGCCCGGCACGGTGGCTCACGCCTGTAATCCCAGCACTTTGGGAGACCGAGGCAGGCAGATCACTTGCGGTCAGGAGTTCAAGACCAGCCTGGCCAACATAGTGAAATCACATGTCTACTAAAAATACAAAAATTAGCCAAGTGTCGTGGCACACGCCTGTAATCCCAGCTACTCAGGAGGCTGAATTGGGAGGATCACTTGAGCCCACGGGGGAGGTGGCAGTGAGCAGAGATTGCGCTGTTGCACTTCAGCTTGGGCAACAGAGTGAGACCCTGTCTCAAAAAAATTAAATAAATAAATAAATAAAATTAAAAAATAGGCCAGGTGCGGTGGCTCACGCCTTTATTCCTAGCACTTCGGGAGGCCGAGGCGGGCGGATCACAAGGTCAGGAGATCGAGACCATCCTGGCTAACACAGTGAAACCCCATCTCTACTAAAAATACAAAAAATTAGCCGGGTGTGGTGGCGGGCGCCTGTAGTCCCAGCTACTCGGGAGGCTAAGGCAGGAGAATGGCTTGAACTTGGGATGCGGAGCTTGCAGTGAGCCAAGATCGTGCACTCCAGCCTGGGCAACAGAGCGAGACTCCGTCTCAAAAAAAATAAAAAATAAAAAGAGATAAGGAAATAAATGCAGAAAGAGAGATGGAGTCAGAGACAGACAGGGAGAGACAAGGAAACAGGAGGACACGGGCCCCTGGTACTAAGAAAGGCAGCGCCCTTTGGCCACGTGTTCCTTTCTCTGCTGCTGTCAGAGACCCTGGCTTTGGAGGGAAATCATGGTGTGTGGAGGGGTCTGGATGGACAAATAGACAAGGGCCCCCCAAGACGGGCAACCAGGAGAGAAGCAGGTTGGAAAAGCCCCAGAACTTGGTGAAAATGTGGGGGCTCTGGGGGAGGGCGTCCAGCTCTGGGGGCTGGACCTGGGGGTTTGTGGGACACAGCTAGTTAGACCCATGAGCCCCAGTGGGGCTGGGGGGACCCTGCCACTAAGCCCTCACCCGACTTGTCCCTCTGCCCACAGTGCAGTTTGGCTCCTGGTTCGACCACATTAAGGGCTGGCTTCGGATGCAGGGCAAAGACAACTTCCTATTTATCACCTATGAGGAGCTGCAGCAGGTAAGTCCCCACTTCCGCCAGGTGCAGCGTTCCCCCCATACCCTCTGCTCACACCCCACACTCTCCTCTTCCCGAGGGTCTCAGGACCCCTCCGCTTCCCCATGCAATGCGCCAGCCCCTGGGGATACTGCAGGAACAGAACAGAGGCCCTGAGCCTGTGAGCAAGACCACAGACAAAATCCCTAAACCACACAGTGGGCTGGCAGGGCAGAGGAGCTAAGGAGCAAAGGCGAGTGGGAAGGAAGATAAGGAATGGGCAGGGGCAAGATTTAACACAGGAGGGTTGGCTGGACACAGTGGCAGTGGCTCACACCTGTAATCCTAATGCTTTGGGAAGCTGAGGCGGAAGGACCCCTTGAGCCCAAGAGGTCAAGGCCACAATGAGCTATGATGGTGCCACTGTACTCCGGCCTGGGCAACAGAGCAAAACCCTGTCTCAAAAGAGAGAGAGAAGGCCAGGCGTAGTGGTTCACACCTGTAATCCCAGCACTTTGGGAACCCAAGGCAGGTGGATCACTTTAGGTCAGGAGTTGGAGACCAGCCTGGCCAACATGGTGAAACCCCATCTCTACTAAAAATACAAAAATTAGCCGGGCACAGTGACACATGCCTGTAGTCCCAGCTGCTCAGGAGGCTAAGGCAGGAGAATGGCTTGAACCTGGGAGGCGGAGGTTGCAGTGGGCTGAGATCGTACCACTGCACTCCAGCCTGGGCGACAGAGCAAGACCTTGTTCCAAAAAATAGAAAGAAAAAAGATTGAACCACATGAAATGCCTGTATTCAACCAGTTTTTATTTATTTTTATTTAATTAATTTATTTATTTTGAGACAAAGTTTCGCTCTTGTTGCCCAGGACGGAGTGCAATGGCATGATCTCGGCTCACCGCAACCTCCACCTCCCGGGTTCAAGCAATTCTCCTGCCTCAGCCTCCCAAGCAGCTGGGATTACAGGCATGCGCCACCATGCCCGGCTAATTTTGTATTTTTAGTAGAGACGGGGTTTCTCCATGTTGGTCAGCCTGGTCTTGAACTCCTGACCTCAGGTGATCCACCCACCTCGGCCTCCCAAAGTTTTTATATTTGGACCAGTTATATATTTATATAACTGGTCAGCCCTGCCAACTAGTTTTTATTTTAGGATGGTAATGTTGGCTGGGCACAGTGGCTTACGCCTGTAATCCCAGCACTTCGGAAGGTGGAGGTGGGCAGATCACCTGAGCTCAGGAGTTCCAGACCAGCCGTGCCAACACGGTGAAACCCTGTCTCTACTAAAAATACAAAAAAATTAGCCAGCCATGGTGGCAGGAGCCTGTAGTCCCAGCTACTCGGGAGGCTGAGGCAGGAGAATCGCTTGAACCTAGGAGCTGGTGGTTGCGGTGAGCCAAGATCGCACCATTGCACTCCAGCTGGGTTATAGAGCAAGACTCTGTCTCCAGAAAAACAAAAACAAGGTAATTTTATATGGTTTTCCCAAATGTTGTTATTATCCCTATTTTATCGACGAGGAAACTGGAGGTTTGTAACTTAAGAGAGGGTTGATAATTTGCCCAAGGCACATGGCTCTTGCCTGTAGACTCCATGTTTATTTGTTCCCACCCTGGTAACTTTCTTTTAATGGAAAGCTCCAGAGAAGGTGTTGGTACTACTCCTCCTCCTCTTTTCCAGCAAGCTTTCTTCTCCAAACCCAGAACTGGGCCACAGAGCCTAACAGCTTCTGGGCTGCCCCTGGGTGTGAGGCGCTGCCCACATGTAAGAATTTCTGGGACACGTCAGTGGTTTATGAAGATAAAGAGATGGAAGGTTATGAAACCAGGAATGACCTGGAAAATCGGAGCCATGGGGTTGGCGGAGCTGACCAGAGGGCTGACCATGCTGGGCGCTGCATATCAGAAGGTAGCGATGGCTGGGCATGGTGACTCACGCCTGTAATCCCAGCACTTTGGGAGGCCGAGGCAGGCAGATCACTTGAGGTCAGGAGTTCGAGATCAGCCTGGCCAATGTGGTGAAATCCTGTCTCTATTAAAAATAAAAAAATTAGCCAGGCATGGTGGCGCATGCCTATAATCCCAGCTACTTTGGAGGCTGAGGCAGGAGAATCACTGGAACCCAGGAGGTGGAGGTTGCAGTGAGCCGAGATAGCACCACTGCACTCCAGCCTGCGTGACAGAGTGAGGCTCAGTCTCACTGTAATCCCAGCACTTTGGGAAGCCAAAGTGAGCAGATCACCTGAGGGTGGGAGTTCGAGACTACCCTGACCAACATGGAGAAACCCTGTCTTTACTAAAAATACAAAATTAGCCAGGCGTGGTGGCACATGCCTGTAATCCCAGCTACTCGGGAGGCTGAGGCAGGAGAATCGCTTGAACCCGCGAGGCAGAGGTTGCGGTGAGGCGAGATCACGCCATTGCACTCCAGCCTGGACAAAAAGAGCAAAACTCCGTCTAAAAAAAAAAAAAAAGCAGAGGGGCACAGGGGAGGACTAAGGGCTCCAGGGACCTGAGCTCTTCTCTGGCTGTGTGGCCTTGGACAAGTGTCTCTCCCTCTCTGGGCCTCTGTTTACCAGTTGAGATAATGACACCTCCCTTGCAAAGCTGATGGTGGGATCGGCACAAATGTATAGGGGGCTTGGATCAGAGCTTGGTACATAGTAGACACTCAGTAAGGAAGGTGATATTTGAGCTGCAGCCGTGGCAATGGGCCCTTCTGGAAGCCCCATGCCAAGGCCTAGAGGGAGGAATGTGTAGGGAATGGTGAGTCAGAAGGAGAGGGTGGGAAAGGTATTGGAAAAGCTGAGACCAGACCACATCTGTGTTTTTTTTTTTTTTGAGATGGAGTCTCACTCTGCCACCCAGGCTGTAGTATAGTGGTGAGATCTCGGCTCACTGCAACCTCCACCTCCCAGTTCAAATGATTCTCCTGCCTCAGCCTCCCAAGCACCTGGGATTACAGGTGTCCGCCACCACGCCCAGCTAATTTTTGTATTGTTAGTAGAGACAGGGTTTCACCAAGTTGGCCAGACTGGTGTCGAATTCCCGACACCCGTCTCAGCCTCCCAAAGTGCTGGGATTACAGGCATGAGCCACGGCACCTGCCCCACATCTGTGCTTGAAAGCCGGGTCTGGGTCTGGGACTCTGTCCCAGGGCACTCGGAAGCAACGGAAGAGTTGGGAGCCCGTGAGGAGCAGGGTCAGCTAGGGTGTGGGGGATGAGCTGGAGAGGGATGGAGACTGGAGGCAGGGAGGCTGTGGAGCAGCCGGCTGGGGCAGGGGTCCAGGAAGAGGAGGATGAGGCCTGAGCAGTTCTAGGCTACAGGGACACAGAGGAGAGCATATGGCAAGGGGAGGCAGGTGGGGAGGGACAGGGCTCATGACGGACAGGGTTTGGGGGTGAGGGGTACCCAGAGAGGGAGGCCAGGCTCCTGGGTGGATGGTAGGGCCATCCTGCAATGGGGGCCTGGGGGAGCACCAGGTTTGAGATGTAGACCAGCCAATGCCTGTCTCTAACCCGAAGGAGGGTGATTCCAGGTAAGGTGATGCACCGACCTCTGCCCCCGGCTGTGACCTCTGCCCCAAGCCCACCTATTCCCTCCCACCTAGAGAGCCCTCCAAAGACAGAAACTGCAAAAACCCTTAGAGGCGATATAGCCCAACCCCTCAGTTTGGAGTTGGGGAAACTGAGGCAAAAAGGCAGCGTCCCTCAGGCAGCCCCAGGTTAGGACCCAGACATGCAGACCGCAGGTTCCAGCTCCTGCCTTGGCCGAGTGCCCTCCCTCCGCTGACCCCTCTCCCCTGCCTGCAGGACTTACAGGGCTCCGTGGAGCGCATCTGCGGGTTCCTGGGCCGTCCGCTGGGCAAGGAGGCACTGGGCTCCGTCGTGGCACACTCGACCTTCGGTGCCATGAAGGCCAACACCATGTCCAACTACACGCTGCTGCCTCCCAGCCTGCTGGACCACCGTCGCGGGGCCTTCCTCCGGAAAGGTGCGGGGGCTCTGGGGTTCGGAGCCCACCAGTCCACTGCCTGGCTGTGTGACCTGGGAGAGTTACTTAACCTCTCTGGGCCTCAGTTTCTCACCCAGCTGTAACATTGGGTGAACAGGGTCACTGTGGCCCCAGGGTTGATCACACACAGGGTTTAGCACTGGCTCAGCACACGTGCCAGCCACCTGAGGTGTCCCCATCCAGAGAACTCCCAACGACAGCAAAACATCCAGGAGTACTGCCAACGCTAGGTTTACCCGACAGAGATTTAGAGTCTTCATGAATCCTCCACGGCCGTGTTCACGGCAGAAATACTCAAGCGCTGGGTTACGGGGCGCAGGCAGCAGTGTAGTTCTTTCCTCTTCCTGCTGTAACAAACACCGCAAACTCCATGACTCAAAACAACACGTTTACTCTTTTTTTTTTTTTTTGAAACAGTCTCGCTCTGTCGCCCAGGCTGGCTGGAGGTTGCAGTGGCGCGATCTCGGCTCACTGCGACCTCCACCTCCCAGGTTCAAGCGATTCTTCTTCCTCAGCATCCTTAAGTAGCTGAGACTATGGCACCTGAAACCATGTCAGGTTAATTTTTGTATTTTTAGTAGAAATGGGGTTTCACCATGTTGGTCAGGATGGTCTCAATCTCCTGACCTTGTGACCCACCTGCCTCGGCCTCCCGAAGTGCTGGGATTACAGGCGTGAGCCACCGCACCCGGCCTTTTCTTTTTTCTTTTTTGAGACGGAGTTTCACTCTTGTTGCCCAGGCTGGAGTGCAATGGCGCGATCTCAGCTCACTGCAACCTCCGCCTCCCAGGTTCAAGCAATTCTCCTGCCTCAGCCTCCCAAGTAGCTGTGACTATAGGCGCCCACCACCACACCTGGCTAATTTTTTGTATTTTTAGTAGAGACAGGTTTTCACCGTGTTAGCCAGGATGTTCTCGATCTCCTGTCCACCCGCCTCTTCCTCCCAAAGTGCTGAGATTATAGGTGTGAGCCACCGTGCCCAGCCAAGTGAAGCATCTTCTAGTCTCTGACCCTCCTCCCTTCTATAGGGACCCAGGTGATGACACTGAGCCCGCCCAGATACTTCAGGGTCCTCTCCCCATCTCCAGATCTTTAGCTTAATCCTATCTGCAAAATCCCTTTTGCCATATAAGGTCACATATTCACAGGTTCCAAGGATTAGAACGTGGATATGGAGGGAGTCCTTATTCAGCCCACCCCAGGGAACCCCTCCCCACAACCTCATTAAGGGTGCTGGGTAACATGGGGCACGTGCACTTGCTAAAAAGCAAACTACGGTCCTCTGAATGCCATAAGCCCCAGGTTTCCAGGTGAGGGGTGATGCCCCTGTGATAGCCCCACAATGAGAAAACAGGCTTGGGCTGGGTGCAGTGGCTTACACCTGTAATCCCAGCACTTTCGGAGGCTGAGGCAGGTGGACCACCTGAGGTCAGGAGTTTGAGACCAGCCTGGCCAACATGGTTAAACGCCATCTCTACTAAAAATATAAAAATTAGCCGGGCGTGGTGGTGCACGCCTGTAATCCCAGTTACTCGGGAGGCTGAGGCAGGAGAATCGCTTGAATTGGAGGTTGCAGTGAGCCGTGATCACACCACTGCACTCCAGCCTGGGCGGCAGAGCGAGACTCCATCTCAAAAAGAAAAAAAATGGAAAACTGAGGCTTGGAGGGTTCCTGAGGCTCGCTTGCTGCGCCAATCAGCGAATTGGTTGCAAGCCCTGAGCACAGAGCCTGCAGAAGGGGGCCCCTTCCATGTCCAAGCAGTAATGGCTGCAGCATGGAGCATTGTGGGGGCATGAGACAGGAGGCCTTGTTCTAGCAGGGGAGGTTTGGGACTGGTGGCAGAGGAGGTGACACAAGCTGTAAGGTGGGTAGGAATTCAGGGTTGGAGACAGAGGTTCTGGGCAGAGACTTAAAGGGTCCTGGATAAAGGGGACGACTGGCAGGAAGCCTGCAGTAGCAGAGGCAGTGAGGGCGGAGGTGAGAACAGCGCCAGGTGACAGGCCAAGACTGCCACCATAGGACACAAAGGGGGCAATGTGGAGGGTAGCGAGGACGGTGTTTCTGGCAAAGGGAACACCTCGCCAAAGGCCAGGAAGGGGAAAGAGGTTGCTGGAATGTTGGAGGTGGGGGCGCAGTGCTCCCCAGAGGCTCCTCACCCCCCGGTGCCCCCTCTTCTCCAGGGGTCTGCGGTGACTGGAAGAACCACTTCACGGTGGCCCAGAGCGAAGCCTTCGATCGTGTCTACCGCAAGCAGATGTGGGGGATGCCGACCTTCCCCTGGGATGAAGACCCGGAGGAGGACGCCAGCCCAGACCCGGAGCCCAGCCCTGAGCCTGAGCCCAAGCCCAGCCTTGAGCCCAACACCAGCCTGGAGCCTGAGCCCAGACCCAACTCCAGCCCCAGCCCCAGCCCCAGCCCCGGCCAGGCCTCTGAGCCCCCGCACCCGCGACCCTGAGAATAAACACCTCGCTTCTGCCCAGGTTCCTTGATGCGCTGTGAAAGGGTGCGCAGCGGGGCGTGAATTCTCACCACACCAAGGCTTCCAGAGGCCGGGGTCCCCCACTCAGAGTCCCGCCCAGAGGCAAAGGTGCTGCAGGAACTCAGCGCTGGGCATCTCACTTCCCAGGGTGGGGGCCTGACTCCCCAGTCTGAGGGAGGAGGGGACTGGGGGCCTGGACTCCTGGGTCTGAGGGAGGAGGGGCTGGGGTTTGGACTCCTGGGTGTGAGGGAGGAGGGGCCGGGGGCCTGGACTTCTGGGTCTGAGGGAGGAGGGGCTGGGGTTTGGACTCCTGGGTCTGAGGGAGGAGGGAGCTGGGGGCCTGGACTCCTGGGTCTGAGGGAGGAGGGGCTGGGGGCCTGGACTCCTGGGTCTGAGGGAGGAGGGAGCTGGGGGCCTGGACTCCTGGGTCTGAGGGAGGAGGGGCTGGGGGCCTGGACTCCTGGGTCTGAGGGAGGAGGGGCTGGGGTTTGGACTCCTGGGTGTGAGGGAGGAGGGAGCTGGGGGTCGGGACTCCTGGGTCTGAGGGAGGAGGGGCTGGGGGCCTGGACTCCTGGGTCTGAGGGAGGAGGGAGCTGGGGGTTGGGACTCCTGGGTCTGATGGAGGAGGGGCTGGGGTTTGGACTCCTAGGTCTGAGGGAGGAGGGGCTGGGAGTCTGGACTGCTGGGTCTGAGGGAGGAGAGGGCTGGGGGTCTGGACTCCCGGGTTTGAGGAAGGAGGGGCTGGGAGGCTGCACTCCTGGGTCTGAGGGAGGAGGGTCTGGGGGCCTGGACCCCTCAGTCTGAGGGAGGAGGGGTTGGGGGCCTGGACTCCTGGGTCTGAGGGAGGAGGGGGCTGGGTTGTGGACTCTTGGATTCAGAGCCAGGCTGTAGTAACGCACGTTTTTGGCATGAAGTGGTTTTATTCTGAGCAGAGGTAAAGGGGAGCTCCGGCAGACCTGCCCTCTCAGCACCCACAAAGTCCCACCACCCACCCTGTTCCCCTGTGGCTGTGGCTGCACCACATTCCACTCCCTCAGTATTCAGCTCCTTGCCTCAGTTTCCCCACAGCTCCTGAACACAGTGTACCTGGCAGCGACTCCCCATCTTCCCCTTCACAGCTCTAGCTCGGAGCCTCAGCCAGGCCCCTCATCAGGAAGGCCTGACCCTCGGGAGCTATGTGTGTCTTCTTTAGGATCAGCAGCCTGGGGACGCTGCCAGCCCATTTTCTGGGTTGTGACACTGAGGTCTGGTGCAGGCAATGGGCTTGCCCAAGTCCTTTTTTTTTTTTTGAGATGGAGTCTCGCTCTGTCACCCAGGCTGGAGTGCAGTGGCGTGATCTCAGCTCACTGCAACCTCCGCCTCCTGGGTTCAAGCGATTCTCCCGTCTCAGCCTCCTAAGTAGCTGGGATTACAGGCGCCCGCCACCACACCCTGCTAATTTTTGTATTTAGTAGAGATGGGGTTTCACCATGTTGGTCAGGTTGGTCTTGAACTCCTGACCTCAGGTGATCCACATGCCTCAGCCTCCCAAAGTGCTGGGATTACAGGAGTGAGCCACCTCGCTCAGCCTTTCTTTTTCTTTTTTCTTTTCTTTTTTTTTTTTTAAGAGATGGCCTCTCACTGTGTTGCCCAGGCTGGAGTGCAAGGGCATGATCTTGGCTCACTGCTGCCTCCACCTCCTGAGCTCAAGCGATCCTCCCACCTCAGCCTCCTGCGTAGCTGGGACCACAGGCGTGCACCACCACGCCCAACCAATTTGTTTTTTTATTGTAGAGATGGGGTCTCACTATGTTGCCCAGGCTGGTCTCCAACTCCTGGCCTTAAGCAACCCTCCTACCTTAGCCTCCCAAAGTGCAGGGATTACAGGCATGAGCCACCACTCCCGGCCCAAGTTGCAGAACAAGTGACAAACATCCCTTCTGCTTGACAGACGCTGAGGCCAGAAGCCTTGTCCAAGGCAGGGCATCGAGGCAGGGGGCTCTGAGCCGACAGTTGTCCGGCACTGCTCCTTGGGTGGGCCAGCAGATTTGGCTTGGGCTCCTGTTCAGGGTTGCCCCCCAAGTCCTGCCCGGGGGGCCCAGTCTGATGGCCTGACGCCTCTGGGCTCTTGAAGTTTGAATGTAGCATCCCCACCGAACCGCCTTCGGGCTGGGGACAGATAGCGGAGGCGGTGGGTGGGGGGCAGGGGCAGGGCACCGCCCCAGGGAGGTCGAGAGTCCACTTCCCCCCAGGGGCCTCCTCCAGTGCCCCGCTGCCTCATCAGAGCCTTGGCTGGAGTGTCCTTGGAGCCCCAGGATTTCTTGAGCTGTGGAGGGAAAGAGATGGAGTTGAGAGGAGGGGCGGGGTGGGGCCCTGGGGGCATCCCAGAGCCGGGGAAGGCAGGCGGTGAGGCAAGAGAAGCAGCGAAAGTGATAGAGGGTCAGGCGCGGTGGCTCACGCCTGTAATCCCAGCACTTTGGGAGGCTGATGCGGGTGGATCACCTGAGGTCAGGAGTTCAAGACCAGCCTGGCCAACATGGTGAAACCCCGTCTCTACTAAAAATACAAAAATTAGCCTGAGGTGGTGGTGGGTGCCTGTAATCCTAGCTACTCGGGAGGCTGAGGCAGGAGAATCGCTTGAACCCGGAAGGGAGAGATTGCAGTGAGCTGAGATAGCGCCACCGTACTCCAGCCTGGGCATCAGAACAAGACTCAGTCTCAAAAAAAAAGGAAGTGATAGAGGATTTGAGGGAGGTGGAAGGAGATGATGGAGGAGGGAAGGGAGAGAAGAGAGGAGAGAGGGAGGAGAGAGATGGAGGCGGGACGCGGTGGCTCACACCTGTAATCCCAGCACTTTGGGAGGTGGGAGGATTGCTTGAGCTCAGGAGTTCGAGACCAACCTAGGCAACACAGTGAGACCTCATCTCTCCAAAAAATACAAAAATTAGCTGGGCATGGTGGCATGGGTCTGTAATCCTAGCTACTTGGAAGGCTGAGGTGGGAGGATCACTTGAGCTCAGGAGGTTGAGGCTGCAGTGAGCCAAGATCACGCCACTGTACTCCAGCCTGGGAGACAGAGCGAGACACTGTCTCAAAAAAAAAAAAATAATGGGTGGAGGAGGCAAAAGAAGAGGAAGGGGTAAGGGAGAAAGTGAGGGAGGAAAAAGAAGGAGAGGAGGGAAGAGGGGAGCCAGGAAGCAGAGAGAGGAGACAGAGGGGGTGAAAGGGGAAGGATGAGGTGAGGAAGAAGCAGGAAGGCAGCAGGAGGAGGAGGGACAGAAAGGAGAGGGATGCAGAGGAGGAGGCAGGCAAGGAGGACAGTGTGGGGAACCGGAGAGGGAAGGGGCGAAGTAAGAGGGCAAGCCTGGGACCCCCTAACTTACAGAGGGACAAGGAGCTGGGTCCCCACCTCTGCAGCTGGGGAGGAACCAGAAGCGCTGGCATCTGCCAGCCGGGAGCAAATATTTGCTAAGGGAGGGGATGCTGGGTGAGGGTGCTCAGGACCAGGTGAAGGTGAGGACCTTGCCCCTGCCCATCCCCCGTCTCCTCTCCAGCTAGGAGCGTTCCTTGCCTGGGACGGAGGGAGACGATTCCTGATTCCCAAGACATTGCAGAGCAAGACCCTATCTCAAAAAAAAAAAAAATATATATATATATGTATATATATGTATATATGTATATATGTATATATGTATGTGTATATATATTTATATATATACGTATATATGTATATACATGTTATATATACGTGTATATATGTATATACATGTTATATATACGTGTATATATGTATATACATGTTATATATACGTGTATATATGTGTATATACGTGTGTGTGTATATATATGTGTATGTGTGTGTATATATATATATATGTATATGTGTATATATATATATACACATATATATATACACATATATATACACATCCTGGGATGAGGATGTCACAAAATAAATAAATTCCACTTCAGGAATGTATTTATTTATTGTTGATTATTATTATTATTATTATTATTATTATTTTGAGACAGTCTCGCTCTGTCACCCAGGCTAGAGTGCAGTGGAACGATCTCAGCTCACCGCAACCGCCGCCTCCCTGGCTCAAACGATTCTCCTGCCTAAGCTTCTGGAGTAGCTGGGACTACAGGTGTGCACCACCACACCCAGCTAATTTTTTTGTATTTTTATTTTTAGTAGAGGTAGGGATTCACCATGCTGGCCAGGCTGGTCTCGATCTCCCTGTTTCAGGAATGTATTGTTGTTATCATTACTACTCTATTTCATTTAGCCACGTGGATTCCTCCCCCAACCAAACTCAGAATGAGTGCCCTTCCTCCGCCGGTTCCTAGATGAGGATACTGAGGTTCAGAGAAGTCAAGTCCTCGGCTTCCCCCCACCTAGTCTGTCATGCCAGGATTTGCACCCAGGGCTCTCCTGTCTCTGCCCCATGCCACCCAGCGCCCACATGCCCAAAATGCAGCAGGCGTGCAGGAAATGAACAAACGATGCCATTATGAATTTAGGGGTACAGGCCCTCAGGAAACGCCTCCTGCTCTGTGGCTGGGAGAAGGGCTCCTGGAGCCTGGCTTGCACCACCCTGGGCAAACGCCTTCCCCTTCCTGGGCTCCATGCTCTTCTGGCACCAGCCACAAGGTCTCACCTCGTTGTCCCCATCACTGGAGCCAGACAGCTGGGACAGGCGGCTTAGGTCCCACAGGGAGCGGCTGGGCCGGGCCGGGGGGCCGCTGGGGGTCCGGGCGCGCTGCACACTCCTTAGAATGTCACTGAGTGCCGGCCCCGGGGCGGCAGGGGAGACGCGGCAGGCGGCCAGGCGGTGGGCCAGCGGGCCGTCAGGCGGCGGAGGCGACGCGGGGGCCACGGAGCGGCGGCGGGACACGCGGTGCGGGCTGCGGCCCCGCTGCAGGCCACCTATGACCGAGGGTTCCTGGGGGGGCGCAGGTGGGAGCGGACAGGAGGCCGCGTACAGCGTCCGGAACTCAAGGCTGAAGGCGTCGACAATTTCACCAGTCAGCAGGGTCACCAGGCCTCGGTGCAGGCGTGCGTCACTCCACGTGAAGCTGGGGGTCGGGGAGTAGGGGGTCAGAGTCTCCAACCCTGAGGGCCCAGCCCGGCACCCATCCTCAGCCAAGTCCCAGGGGAGACCGTAGGACCTCAGGCGAGTCCTGACCTCTCCAGCCTTAGCTTCCCCGTCTGTAGAATGGGGCACAACTGAAGTCCCTACTTGGGAGAGGTGGGGTGAAGACAGCCCGAGTTAAGACACTTATATAATCAGGGCCAGGTGTGGTGACTCACGCTTTGGGAGGCTGAGGCAGGAGGGTTGCCTGAGCCCAGGAGTTTGAGACAAGCCTGGGCAACATAGCGAGACCCTGTCTCTACAAAAAATCAAAAAAACTAGCCAGGTGTGGTGGCACACACCTGTACTCCCAGCCACTTGGGAGGCTGAGGTGGGAGGATCCCTTGAGCCTGGGAATTTTTTTTTTTTTTTTTTTTTTGAGACGGAGTTTCGCTCTTGTTGCCCAGGCTGAAGTGCAGTGGCATGATCTCGGCTCACTGCAACCTCTGCCTCCTGGCTTCAAGCAATTCTCCTGCCTCAGCCTCCTGAGTAGTTGGGATTACAGGCACCTGTCACCATGCCCGGCTAATTTTTTGTATTTTTAGTAGAGATGGGGTTTCACCACATTGGCCAGGCTGGTCTTGAACCCCTGACCTCAGGTGATCCACCCGCCTTGGCCTCCCAAAGTGCTGGGATTATGGGTGTGAGCCACTGCGCCCGGCTGAGCCTGGGAAATTGAGGCTGTAGTGAGCTGTAATAATGCCACTGCATTCCAGCCTGGGCAGCAGAGCAAGACCCTGTCCCCAAAAAAAAAAAAGCCGGATGCGGTGGCTCTCACCTGTAATCCCAGCACTTTGGGAGGCTGAGGCGGGCAGATCATGAGGTCAGGAGTTTGAGACCAGCCTGACCAACATGGTGAAACCCTATCTCTACTAAAAATACAGAAATTAGCTGGGTATGGTGGTGCATGCCTGTAATTCCAGCTACTCAGGAGGCTGAGGCAGGAGAATTGCTTGAACCCAGGAGGTGGAGGTTGCAGTGAGCCGAAATCACACCACTGCACTCCAACCTGGGCGACAGAGCGAGACTCTGACTCAAAAAAAAAAAACTTATCTGGAATCAGACTGGAGTTTAAACCCAGGCTCTACCTGGTCCCCACTTAGGAACACCTCAATGCCTCAATTTTCCCCTTTGGAAAGAGAAGAATTCACTTCCGGACACTAACAGGGATTGTTTTAAGACCCAGCTGCTTCCTAGAATGACTGCCATTTAGTCAGCCCTGGCTGTGCACCAAGCTCTCCACGTTGCTGCTCCCTGCAGTGCTCATCTGCAATATGGAGCCAAAACCTAGGAAGGCCGTGTGTGGCGGCTTATGCCGTAATCCCAGCACTTTGGGAGGCCGAGGCAGGAGAATCACTTGAGGGTAGGAGTTTGAGACCAGCCTGGGCAACGTAGCAAGACCCTGTCTCTACAAAAAATATTACAAAATTAGCCGGGCATGGTGGTGCACGCCTATAGTCCCAGCTACTCTGGAGGCTCAGGGAGGAGAATCACTTGAGCCTGGGAAGTTGAGGCTGCAGTGAGCCAAGATTGTGCCACTGCACTCCAGTCTAGGCAACAGAGCAAGATCCTTTTTTTTTTTTTTTTTTTTGAGACGGAGTCTTGCTCTGTTGCCTAGACTCAAGTGCAGTGGCACGATATTGGCTCACCGCAACCTCCACCTCCCAGGTTCAAGCAATTTTTTTTTTTATTATGCTTTAAGTTTTAGGGTACATGTGCACAATGTGCAGGTTAGTTACATATGTATACATGTGCCATGCTGGTGTGCTGCACCCATTAACTTGTCATTTAGCATTAGGTATATCTCCTAATGCTATCCCTCCCCCCGCCCAGGTTCAAGCAATTCTCCCTGCCTCAGCCTCCCAAGTAGCTGGGATTACAGGTGCTCGCCACCACGCTCAGCTAATTTTTGTATTTTTAGTAGAGACAGGGTTTCACCACGTTGGCCATGCTGGTCTTGAACTCCTGAGCTCAGGTGATCCACCCGCCTCAGCCTCCCAAAGTGCTGGGATTACAGGTGTGAGCCACTGCGCCCGGCCAATTTTTTAAAATAAAAAATAAAATTAAGAAATAAATACAACATAAGAAGATTCAAATGACTGAACATGGGTCAAGCCCGCTGCACGTAGCTGCCCCTGAGAGCCTGTGAGCTGTGGGGGCCAGTGCCCTAACAATTCCTGTCATTACAGTAGTTGTTATTGAAAGCACCAAGCACCAGGTGTGGTGTAGTGGCTCATGTCTGTAATCCCAGCACTTTGGGAGGTCGAGGTGGGCAGATCACTTGAGCTCAAGAGTTCGCGACCAGCCTGGCCTATGTGGTGAAACCCTGTCTCTACTAAAAATATAAAAATTAGCCAGATGTGGTTGCATGCGCCTGTAGTCCCAGCCACTCGGGAGGCTGAGTTACAAGAATTGCTTGAAGCTGGGAAGCAGAAGCTGCAGTGAGCTGAGATCACGCCACTGCACTCCAGCCTGGGTGAGAGTGAGACTCCGTCTCAAAAAAATAAAAGCAAGCAAGCACTGAGCATGAATTCTGGCACACAGCAAGTGCTCAGTTAATACACCCTCTTCTTTCGCAGCCTCTTTGGAATTCAATGAACCTGGCTCTCATCCTGGCTCGGGGACCCTGGATGCATCACTTTCCTTTCCCTGGCCTCGGTTTGCCCATCTGGAATATGGGGTTACCATGGGAGATGTGAGGCTGAAGTCAAGCCCTTGGCGGGTGTACAGCACAGAGAATGTGGACAAGCTTGCGGCCAGTGTCCTCTGGGTTCAGGGCGTCTTCACCTTGGTGGGGGTGGCAGAGCCCTCTTGTGCCCCGGCAGGTTGGCGGGGCAGGCCACCCCTTGGATTGTGACACCCACTCCTCTCACCTATGACCTCATCCCCAGAGCGGCCAGTGGGAACCCTGAGGGATCTGTGAGATCACTCATTCCATTCACAGACTCTTGTCGGGCAGCAGCCACCCCCTTACCTCCATCCCCAGGACTTAGAGGGACACAGGGCATTGGGAACAGAGGACACTCCAGGCGCTGACCCTGGGAGGCCAGGACCAGGGCCAAAGTCCCGTGGGCAAGAGGAGTCCTCGGAGGTCCTTCATTCAGCGGTTCCAGGAGGTCTGGGAAGCCCACGGCCTGGCTGGGGCAGCGTCAACGCCACCAGGCCGCCATGGTCCTGAGCTGGCTGCTGCTTCTGGTGATGGTTCTGCCCCCAGGCACGACGGGCGTCAAGGAATGCGTCTTCTGTGAGCTCACCGACTCCACGCAGTGTCCCGGCACCTACATGCACTGTGGCGATGACGAGGACTGCTTCACAGGCCACGGGGTCGCCCCAGGCACCGGTCCGGTCATCAACAAAGGCTGCCTGCGAGCCACCAGCTGCGGCCGTGAGGAACCCGTCAGCTACAGGGGCGTCACCTACAGCCTCACCACCACCTGCTGCACCGGCCGCCTGTGTAACAGAGCCCCGGCCTCCTCAAGCAGCCAGATGGTGGGGGCTACCACCAGCCTGGCACTGGGGCTGGGTATGCTGCTTCCTCCACGTTTGCTGTGACCAGCTGGGAGGACAAGGCCTGGGACTGTTCTCCCAGATCCGCCACTCCCCATGTCCCCATCTCCTTCCCCCACTAAATGGCCAGAGAGGCCCTGGACAACCTCTTGCAGCCCTGGCTTCATCCCTTCTAAGGCTGTCCACCAGGAGCCCGGTGCTCGGGGAACCACCTCCAGGCCTGACTGAGCGGCAGGGGAGCACGGCCTGTGGGTTTGATTGTACTACTCTATTCCACCGGTTCTAAGACGCAGAGCTTCTCATGTTTCAATCAGGATGCTTCTCTCCATTGGTGGCACTTTAGAGTCCATGAAATATGGTAAAAAATATATATATATCATAATAAATGACAGCTGATGTTCATGGAGCATTATTTGTTTTCTTTTCTTTTCCTTTTTTTTTTCTTTTTGTAGAGATAAGGTCCAGCTATGTTGCCCAGGGTGGTCTCGGATTCCTGGGCTCAAGTGATCCTCCCACCTCAGCCTCCCAAAGTGCTGGGATTACAGGTATGAGCCACGACACCTGGCCAAGCCTGTCTTATGTTACGTGCCACTGAATCCTCACACCAAGCTGGGAAGGTAAACACTCTTTCAAACATTTCAAACATCCTGGTCCCAACTCTAGTCGTTCTCAAAGCGTGGTCCCTGGACCAGGAACAGCAGGAGCAGCAAGTGGGAACTTCCTGAAAATGCAGATTCTCAGGCCCTGTTCCAGGCACGATGAATGGGAGTGGGGTCCAAAAGCTGTGTATTGTTTTCTCTTTTTCTTTTTGAAACGGTTTTGCTCTGCTGCCCAGGCTGGAGTGCAGTGGTGCAATCTTGGCTCATTGCAGCCTCTACCTCCCGGGCTCAAGTGATCCTCCCACCTCAGCCTCCTGAGTAGCTGG
Source organism: Pongo pygmaeus (assembly GCF_028885625.2). NCBI lineage: Eukaryota > Metazoa > Chordata > Mammalia > Primates > Hominidae > Pongo > Pongo pygmaeus. Next base: position 54,736,785 of record NC_072393.2, read on the forward strand.
GACTACCAGCATGCTCCATCATGCCTGACTAATTTTTATTTTTTTCAATTTTTGTAGAGATGGGGTCCTGCTATGTTGCCCAGGCTGGTCTTGAAGTCCTGGGCTCAAGCGATCCTCCTGCCTCAGCCTCCCAAAGTGCTGGGACTACAGACATGAACCACCATGCCCGGCCTTTTTCCGTTTTCTTTTTCTTTTCCTTTTTTTTTTTTTTTGAGACAGTCTCTCGCTCGGTCACCCCGGCTGGAGTGCAGTGGCGCGATCTTGGCTCACTGCAACCTCCACCTCCCAGGTTCAAGCGATTCTCCTGCCTCAGCCTCCCGAGTAGCTGGGACTAGAGGTGCATGCCACCATGCCCGGCTGATTTTTTGTATTTTTAGTAGAGACGGGGTTTCACCATGTTAATCAGGCTGGTCTGAAACTCCTGACCTCAGGTGATCCACCTGCCTTGGCCTCCCAAAGTGCTGGGATTACAGGTGTGAGCCACCACACCCGGCCCTTTTTCTTTTTCCTTTTCCTGAATTATCTGCTACAAAAACTGTTTTTGTTTTGTTTTGTTTTGTTTTCTGTGAGACAGAGTCTTGCTCTGTCTCCCAGGCTGGAGTGCTGTGATCTTGGCTCACTGCAACCTCTGCCTCCCACGTTCAAGCGATTCTCTTGCCTCAGCCTCCTGAGCAGCTGGGATTATAGGCACTCACCATCATTCCGGCTAATTTTTGTATTTTTGTAGAGACAGGGTTTCATCATTGTTGGCCAGGCTGGTCTTGAACTCCTGACCTTAGGTGATCCACCTGCCTCAGCCTCCCAAAGTGCTGGGATTACAGGTGTGAGCCACCGCGCCCAGCCCAAAAGCTGTGTTTTAACAAGTGCTCCCAGGGATTCTGGTGCACGCACAGGGTTGAAAGCCACTGTTCCTGAGCAGTGTTGTCAGCTGGGCACCTGTGCTCCCCAGTGGGCATCTGCGCTGTCTGGAGAGGTTTTCAGTTCTCTAATTGGCAGGGAAAGTCGGGGGTATGGGGCGTGTGATGCTACTGACCTCTGCTGGGTGGAGGCTGAAGATGCTGAGGAGCCTCCCACAATGCACCCAACAGCTCCTGCAACAAAGACTCAGCCAGCCCAAACGTGGGTGCCACCCCTGTTGAGGGACCTGGTTCTAGAGGCTCTAATCCTATCAGCCCGTGACATAGAGGGGGAAACTGAGGCACAGAGAGGTGAAGTAAGTTGCCTGAAGTCACACAATGAGGAACTGACAGAGCTAGAATTTGAATCCAGGCCATCTGGTCCCAGAGGCCACACCCCTCTCCTCCCTGGCTGTGCTGTGACCCTGTGAGGTAGGTGCTTTATTATTTGCAGTTTTTTTTTTTTTTTTTTTTTTTTTTGCTTTTTTGAAATAGAGTCTTGCTCTGTCTCCCAGGCTAGAGTGCAACAGCGCGATCTCGGCTCACTGCAACGTCTCTCCTGGGTTCAAGCAATTCTCCTGCCTCAACCTCCCAAGTAGCTGGGAAGATGGGGTTTCACCATGTTGGCCAGACTGGTCTTGAACTCCTGACCTCAGCCGATCTGCCCGCCTCAGCCTCTCAAAGTGCTGGGATTACAGGCATGAGCCACCATTCTCGGGCATTTTCTTAGATGCTCAGAGAGGTGGAGTTATTTACCCGAGGCAGAGCTTAGATCCCAATCCAGGTGCTCCTGATTTTGAACAAACCCCACCCCCAAACTGTTTGCCCAGTTTTCCAGATGAGAAAACACCAGGTCAAAGAGAAGCAGAGTTACACAAGACCACTAAACAGGCCAGCACCAGGTCCGGCGATGGCACCCACCTCCTCCCCAGGGAAGAGTGTTTTGCCCCCATTACACAGATGAGAAAAGAGAGGCCTGGGCAAGGGGATGCCAGCTGTTCTCTGAGCACACTGAGGGAAAGTGGGGTATAGGACGCCGGGAGGTGGGGGGCGGGGCGGGGGCTACACCTGTAGGATCCTGAGATGACTCTCTCGCCGTCCAGCAGCACAAACTTCTCCCGCACGGTGCCGCTCACCTGCCGTCGCCAGCGGCTCTGGAAGCTGCAGCCCCGCACGACGCGGACATCCACATTCTGTTGGTGTGGGGAGTGGAGGGCACACCCTTGCTGAGGCCCACTGCATGGATTCAGGCTCCCTCCAGACTGGTTCTAACTGGGTGACCCATGACTCCATAGAAGTATCTGTTCAAGGCCAGGCGTGGTGGCTCACACTTGTAATCCCAGCACTTTGGGAGGCTGAGGCGGGTGGATCACCTGAGGTCAGGAGTTCGAGACCAGCCTGGCCAACATGGCAAAACCCCGTCTCTACTAAAAATACAAAAGTTAACCAGGCATGGTGACACGTGCCTGTAATCCCAGCTACTGGGGAGTCTGAGGCAGGAGAATTGTTTGAACCCAGGAGGCGGAGGTTGCAGTGAGCCGAGATCGCGCCACTGCACTACAGCCTGGGCGACAGAGCAAGACTCCATCTCAAAAAAAAAAAAAAAAGAAGAAGAAGAAGAAGTATCTGTCTCAGCTTCCTCAGAGCCACTGATGTCAACCCGCAGGCATTTCTTGGGGATACCCAGACTCAGTGATTCAAGATTCCTTGGGAATGCCCACCCCCACCTCCCCAGTGCCGTGGGCATCAGATCCCAGGGGACCATCCCTGCTAGCATCCATCTCAATGACCCGGAGCTCCACGGAAGGGTCTGCCCCCACTATCCCCATGCCAGGAGAATGGGGACTCACAGGTCCCCCTGGCCCGGCCCCTACCTCCGTGTTCCAGGGGTTCACCCCCAGCTGCTGGGCCAGCTCCAGGAAGGCAGGCAGCTGCTGGCGGTCCAGGAGCAGGTAGACAGGTACCCAGCGGCGCGTGGCAGCATCCACCAAGTCCAAAAGCAGGTCTGGGTCAGTGAAGACGTCCATGACCACAGCCACCAGCTGGGCGTGGGGAGAGGGGAGAGGGGAGGTAGATGTGTGAACGGAAGCTGGCTCGGGGGACACTCAGAGGGTATGGGAAATCTGACATCCGGAATCTGGGAGTAAAGTGCTCTGGGGGCTGGGAGTTTAATGTTCAGAGGGGCTAAAGGGGAGACCCCCAGACATACACTGCTGCTCAAACAGCACCTATGTGTGAATGAGTAAAACGCTGCCCCTCCGTGAGATCCCCAGACCCTCCTCAAGATTCCCGGCCCCTAAATGCTGAAAAACTGTCATCACAAATCACATGTTTGCTTGTTTTTTTTTGTTGTTTTTTTTTTGTTTTTTGTTTTTTTTTTGAGACAGAGTCTCGCTCTGTCTCCCAGGCTGCAGTGCAGGGGTGCAATCTCGGCTCACTGCAAACTCCACCTCCCGGGTTCAAGCAATTCTCCTGCCTCAGCCTCCCAAGTAGCTGGGACTACAGGCACCCGCCACCACGCCCGGCTAATTTTTTGTATTTTTAGTAGAGATGGGCTTTCACCGCGTTAGCCAGTATGGTCTCGATCTCCTGACCTCGTGATCCACCTGCTTCAGCCTCCCAAAGTGCTAGGAGTACAAGAGTGAGCCACCACGCCCGGCTTTTTTTTCTTTTTTTAAAGATGAAGTCTTGCTCTGTTGCCCAGGCTGGAGTGCAGGGTGCAATATCAGCTCACTGCAACTTTGGGCTCCGGGGCTCAAGCAATTCTCCTGCCTCAGCCTCCAGAGTAGCTGGGATTACAGGCACCCGCCACCACACCTGGCTAATTTTTGTATTTTTAGTAGAGACAGGGTTTGCCATCTTGGCCAGCCTGGTCTTGAACCCCTGACCTCAGGTGATCCCCCAGCCTCAGCCTCCCAAAGTGCTGGGATTACAGGCCATGAGCCACCGTGGCTGGCCTACAAATAACATGTTTATAACACAGAACAGCGTCCCCTGAGCTGCGACACTGCGGTGCCCAAATATCCATGGCAGTTTGGCTCTAGGATCAGTGGTGGATGTCCCGTAGGGCACTGTGGGCAACTGCATTTCTGGGTCCTGCGGAATTTTCTGGGTGCTGGGTGCAGGACGGCTGACCTGCTAGGCCACCATGGCAAACTTGGGGGACACGGAGGTGCTGAAGGCCTGGATCTTGAGGCAGCATAAAGTAGTGGAAACCCTGACTCAGCAGCCAGACAGCCTGGGTTCAAATCCCCACTCGGCCACTTACAGGGAAGAGACCTAACCGCCCCCGTGCCTCCGTGGGCACAATAGTCCCTCTGGCGGTACCGGGTTCCGGGACGATGATGCACATTAGCCCCTGGGAAGCCCTTCACATGGGAGCTGGCGGACACTAAGGCTGTGAAGTACACAGCGGGCTTTCCAAGGGCTGCAGTGGGGACATCTGGGCCTTCCTTGGAGGGAGAGTGGAGATCCCTGGCTTGGTGATGAAGGGATGGGGGAATGACTGAGACTGGGGGTGTCATAATTAGGTTCAAGGGGCATCAATGCCTAAGGGCATCCAGGTCTTTGGGGGGGAGGTAGGAGCCCCCATTTCTTTCTTTCTTTTTTTTTTTTTTTTTTGAGATGGAGTCTCGCTCTGTCGCCCAGGCTGGAGTGCAGTGGCTCGATCTTGGCTCACCGCAACCTCCACCTCCCGGGTTCAAGCAATTCTGCTTCCTCAGCCTCCCGAGTAGCTGGGACTACAGGCGCCCACACCATGCTCAGCTAATTTTTGTATTTTTAGTAGAGACGGGGTTTCACTATGTTGGCCAAGCTGGTCTCAAACTCCTAACCTCGTGATCCGTCCACCTCGGCCTCCCAAAGTGCTGGGATTACAGGCGTGAGCCACTGCACCCGGCCGGGCCCCCCTTTCTGAGAGTAAGGATGAGGTCTGGGGTTGTAGGCACCTGAGTCCTGGGGCTGGAAGGTGTGGACTGCTGGGTCTCAGGAGTATAGGTCCTTTAGGGTAGGGGTGTGGGCTTGCAAGTCCCAGGAGCACAAAGGACAGAATGCCTGGGTCCCCGTCCTAGTCTGGGGAATGGACAGAGGGCCCCCACGACACCCACCTTGTGGGCAGCCTGGATCTCCAGACGCACCAGCTCCTTGAGGGGCGGCTGGCCCTCTCCAGGAGGCTGAGTGTACAGCTGCGCCCGGGTGATGCCTTTCCACGCAGAGTCCACTGGCCAGCCCAGCCGCAGGATGGGCGCCGGCTGCTCCGACTGCCCAGGCCAGTAGCTCAGGCTGCCCGCGTCCACATCGGCGGTGTCGGCGGTGGTGGCTTCCTCTGCCATCCCGCCGGGCTCCTGCTTGGCCACTGTCCAGTCTTCAGCTGCCGCTGCCAAGCCCTGGACCTCATCTGCACTGAGGAAGGGCCGCAGCTCCTCGCGCTGCACACAGGCCTGGAACGCCTCCGCGCCCTTGCTCAACAGAGCCTCCAGCGCCAGCCGCTGGCCCTCAGAATACAGGAAGCCGGGGCTGGCCCCGGGCAGCCTGGGACCGGAGTCCACTCCTTCCAGCGCCGCCAGCTGGGAGGCCGCCATCGGGGTCACTCGGCTGGGAGGGCTGACTGTGAGAGGCTGGGTCCCCGGGGGTCTGGCTGTCTCTGGGGACTGTGACCATCTGGGGGTTCTCCTGATAGGCAGACCCTATGTGGCCATCCGAGGCCTCCAGGGGGGCCCTGCAGATGTCCAAATGGCTCCCTGCAGCAGCCCCTGCCACACTGTTCTGACAATCACGCTGCCCAAATAAGCGACCATCCAATGTGCCAGGCCACTCAGATCTGCCACCTGCCTGCACCCAGTGGCACCATGCCTGGCTGGCCTTCCGTGACCTTCCTGCCAGCTGTCTCTGCTGGTCAGGCTGACCTCCTGACACCATCCCCAACTGTGTGACCCATCAGCTGGCCATCTCTGCTCAGCCACACGACAGCCTCCAACCCACCGGTCACACAGTGCCCAGTCAGACCCTTCAGCTATCCTGAATTTGGTCAGGCTGACCACTTGATCATTTCCAGGCGACAGGCTGTCTGCCTGTCTCCAATCACCCAAAGGTCCTTAAATAAAGGCACGACAGGCTGCCTGCCTGCCCCTGGCCAAGAGCACAACGAACTGACCCTCTCCTTCCACTGTCTGGCAAACGCCAGTGGCTTCCCACTGACAGTCGCAGTATCTGCCTGTTGGAGCATCTGTCTCTGGCCAAATCTGACAGCCCCCACGAGTTTCTCCTGCTCACCAGCTCTCACCAGCAGACCAACCAGGATGCCTCTCCACTGGGCCTGCTCGCCCAGCCTTAGAGAAAGGCCGAAGGTTTGGCAAACCCTTCCCTACCCTGTCAATGGGGGACCCTGCTCCCTGGACCCTCACACTCCTTCCGGCTGCTGCAGTGGAGGGTGACATGCGCTACAGGTGTCTCCATTACTATGGGACAGGTCTATGATCTTCGTAGCCCATCTAGGTGTGAGTGCCACCTAACCAGCCACCCTCCTCAGGCTGGCTGCCCCTGCCTGGGGCCTGTTCCAGGCCGTCCTCTAATCTGCGGGGAGCCCTAACCAAGCTGCTCCCAGCCTGGTTTCTGCCTAAATCCTATCTCCTGCCAGCTGCCCGGACACTCCTTCCCGGACAGGGGCCACTCTATATCTCGCCCTGTCTCCCTCCCAAGCCCCAGTTACCCCCTTGAGGGTCCTGACCCAACCTCAGGGACCCTGGACCCTTGATCCCTGCAAACCAGAAGCCCTTCATTCCAATCCCACCAACCCAGGCAGCTGCTTCCTCCAGACCACAGCAGGGAGCTGCAAAGAGAAGGAAGGAGTCAAGCCAGGCCAGTCTCCCCGCCCCACCCCCACCTATCCCCCCCCCACCGGGGCTCACCCACACCGGCTAGTGCCGGGCTCAATGGCCTCCCTTCCAGTGCCTGCCTTTTCCGAGCACACAGGCTGTGGCTCCCCGGCTTCTACTTCTGCGGTGCTTCCCGGCTTCTGGCCTCAGTCATCAGGCCTTGACCTGGAATCCAGGGAGCCCGGCCCCTTGTGTAAACACAGGAGGGCCCCCACAGGCCCTTGGAGGAGGTCCGGGGGTGCGGCTCACACGCTTTCTTTACCTGTGCTCTCCCAGGGGGTGAACGCCCCTCTAGACTCAGGCTTCCCGGTCCCGGGGGGTTGAGATTGCCTCACCTGTTCCCAGGCAGCCTCTCCCTCCCCACAGCCCTGCCAGCCTGCACCCCGCACTTCCCGGTCCACGCCCCACCCCCCATCCCAGCACCAGGGAGGGGCACAGGATCCTTTAAGAGGGGCGGGCGTGGCTGACCCAAGGAAGCAGGTGTGGAAACACCTGCCACCTGGCTGTTGGGAAGGGGGCAGGGCTCAGACCCTAGAGGGCAGGGAGCTTCCGGGGCAGTGGGGGCAGGAGGAGGGCTGGTCTTCACTGGGGGCAGTGGGGGCAGGAGGAGGGCTGGTCTTCACTGGCTTGACGTCCCTGTCCCCAAACCAAATGCATTCTCACCCGCAGGCACCCATTCCCCAACCCGTCCCCCAATAACACGCAGAGAACTGTCAGCATTCAAAATCGTTTTAATAAGAGAGCAGGATCCAGGGTTAGTTTTTGTAGCCTCGGCTGGCCCGTCGGCCTCTGGCACGCTCGAACTTCCGGCCCTTGGAGCGGACGTAGGGTCTGTGGGGAGAGGAAGGAGTGAGAGGGGGGCCCTCTTACAGGAGGCCATTGTGGAGTGGCACAGGAACACCACAAGCCTGTCACATTCAGCCCCAGGAGAGTCCATGGCTGCTGGAAAAGCTTGGCAGAGTGGGAAGCCAAGGAGCCAGGAGGGGCTACGGAAGCACCTGCCCCACCACCTGGAGGGTCCCAGCCTGGGCTTGCAGAGGCCGGTGAACCGCATGCTCCCCAGGAGATGCCTGCTCAGGCCCTGGAAAACACAGCTCCAAGCAGTGTTGAAGGGAAAAGCAGGCAAGATGAGGCAGCTGAGAGTTCCAGAAGGCCTGGGGCTGGCTGGTACGAGGGACAGGAGAAGCAGCCCAAGCGTGGCCAGGCCTGGCCCTGCAGGCTGAGTCTGGGGAGAGGGCAGGGCTGGGGGCCTGATACTCACTTGGTGTGGCTGTGCGGGGTTCCTGGGGCCTTGCCGAAATGCCGGTACACCTCTCGGCCCTTGCGAGGACCTAGGGAAGGGGAAGGAGAACCAGGTGAGACAGGGATCTGGCGCCCAGCTTCTGGCCTCCCAGATCCAGAAGGGTGAGGGCTGCCAGTAGCCACACAGCTCACTCCAACCCCGTCGACTTCGCATCACTCACCGGAGAGCAAGACAGTGCCGCAGCCCTTAGGGGAGTCCAGGGCCAGCTGGTCGAAAGTGAGGATCTTGCCCCCTGCCCTGAGGATGCGGCTGCGGGCCCGGCTGGTCACGCGCAGTGCACATACCTGGTGGAGAGGACAAAGCTGGCGGGTCAGACCCCTGCGTGGTCACTCAGGGGCTGACAGGACTCACCCTCCACTGCCTTGGCACAGCAGAGCCCTGGTAACCAACACTATCATTTATTACCCGGAGCACCCTGGGCTGACAGCAGCTGTTCTCAACACTTTATCTCTAGGAACTTTTAACACCACATCCCTAGTGTTATGCTAGAAACAACAGCAAGTAGGCTGGGCCAAAAAAATGACTTGTTCAGAGGTGACAAAGGAGTCTAGACTTGAGCCCAGGCTGTCTGGCTCTAGGGGCCAGCACTAACAGTTTACAACTTGCTCCAGAAGAAGCTTGCCCAGGGGACCCCACCATCAACAATGCCAGAGACGACCCACACCAATCCTCAAAGCCACTCAGACAGGCAGGATGCTTGCCTCACCAGCGGTCGCAAGACTGAGGATGGACCAGCACAGCACAGCACAGCAAGGATCTGATGGGTCTGCCTAGCCCCCGCCAGCTCACCTTCAGTTTGGGCACCTCCTGAACCCGCACGTCATCCGTTATGGTCCCCACAACCACGGCCGTTTTGTTTTCCCGGCCAGGAAGCTTCATCTTCCGGATCTTAGGGCGGGGAGGATGTACATCGTAAGTCGTTCTGGTGTTTACATTCAGCCCCACTTGAGGCATCCCCAGACCAGGGCAGCTGTGCCCTCTAACGGGACCCCCCCACTCACACCACACCCCTTAAACCCCACAGGCCTCTCCTCAGGTCCAGCTGGGGAAAGCTCCAGATTAAAAAAAAAATGCAGACTGTTCAATAGGGCCTCCCTCGGCAGGGCCTTTGACATAAACCTCAGTTATGACTTGGGGCAATCTCCTGAAGCCACCAGGACACCTCCACCTCACAAAGAGAAGGAGAGGAGGACCAGGAGCCTTGCCCACTGCCCATGGACACTCAGTTCCAACCAACAGTCCAAGCTCTAAGCTCGCGACTGGCTGAGACAAACCCTTGATGCCCCGGTTGCTCCCAGAGCTCCAAGTCCTGCCTCCCTTCCAGACAGACAAGACCCAGTGGCTCCCAGGTCTACTGTGCTCTCTGGACCAGCCACTCACCATCCGGGAAAGGGACAGAGGCGGCCGGTTGGTGCGACTCATAAACAACCTCTTCAACACAACCTGATTGAATGTGGAGTTGGTTCTTCTGGCCAGAAACCTGTATAACTGGAGGGACGGGAAGAGAGTGAGAAGCTGGAACAGCCCGCTCCCCCGCAGCCTTCCAGTGAAGAGGCAAACACATGATGATCTGGACTAAAAGAATCTTTATCCCTTTCCCCCAACCCACCGACCTAGAGGGAGAAAGCTGGCCCAGGTCCTTCCTGGCCAAGGACCTAGAAAATCCTGCCTCCACTCCCGAGCTGTACACAGCCTAGAGGCTGAAAATACAAATGCAGGAGGCCCTGGAACAGAACCAGAGACCCGAGACTGCCCTGCAGGCCCCTGGGAGGAGCTTGGTGCCAGCACTAGAATGGAGGATCTGCAAGTCAGACCTGGGGTGACCCTTCCCAAAGACCTCAGGGCCCAGCCTCACCTTGACCAACAGCCTCAGGTAGATATCCTGGCTCTTGGGCTCCTTGCGCCGAACCTTTCGGTCCTTGTTGTGGCGGATGTCCACTCCCTGTGGGGGTGAAGAGGCAACCATGGACCCAATTACCCGCAACCATAGCCAATTATTACTTATTTCTGAAACTGAGAGCTGGGACACAAGCCCAGCTCTGAACACACCAGCTCAAATCCCAGGCCCGCCACCAGGAGACCTCTGGGCTGCCACTGATCCCTCTGTAAAAAGGGGCTGTTTACAAAGCCTTCAGCCCATGGCACACAGAACCCCGAAACATCCTAACACAGCAATCATATTAACTTAATACAAAAAGGTCAATTCTTTACAACTTGTATTCTGCAACAATGTTATCAAAACTGGCTCCCATACCCGGAGGATAATCAAAAATATCAAACCAATGGCAGTAATGATGAAAACGAATCCTTATTCAGAACGTAGCAATACTACTAGAACTACCTCTCCTACAGTATCAGTCAATCCAACAACTCTTACCAAACAGTGTCTTTTAAAAACATTGTTTTAAAAGTGGAGACAGGGTCTCACAATATTGGCCAGGCTGGTCTTGATCTCCTGGGCAAGGAATCCTCCCGCCTCGGCCTCCCAAAGTGCTAGGATAACAAGCGTGAGTCGCCTCGCCAGGCTCCTACCGCCCTGCTGCCTATCTGAGTAACTGAAGTTTTTCAGACTGTGTTGACAATTACAAGAACTATTTAATAGCTCCACTTATGCAGCACTTACTGTGTGCAAAACCCCGTGATGAGAATTTCCTGTGAATTATTTCTTCCCAAATTCACAAACTTGTCAGATGAGATTACTGTGTACCCAACGAACAGCCATACACTGGGGCAAAGGCTCAAAAACCATCACAAGGTAGGAAGGGGCCTGAGACTCAGAGACCTGCCTGGTCCCCAAATCCAGTTATTCGACTCTCGATCCTCTCGCCCGCCGCGGCCCCCATTGAACCCGACTTTTCATACTAGAAAGTGACAGATCCGGATAGAGGCAGCAAAGCCAAGTAACTAAGAGTGGCTGCGGGGCCAGCCCCCTGGGTCGGAATCCTGGCTCTGCCACTTCCTGGCTTTGTAAACCCAGTCATATCAGCCTCCGAGTGCCTCAACTTGGTCATCTACTCAGTGGGGGCGGTAGGTTATGACTCTGACCCATCCCTGCTCTCCTGGCCCCCAGAGTAGGCCCCCAGTATCGGGAGTTGCTCCCTCCGGGCAGCCGCAGGCCCCCTGCCGCCCTCCAGCGTGCCCCTAGCCCAAAACCACAGCGGATGGCAGCGGATTATCCAGCCCCGACAGCCGCAAACCGAGCTCACCATGATGGCGCCTCCTGCTCGGCCAGGTCCGGAAAGAGAGAACTGTGCCGGGGTGGGCGGGGAAAGCCTCCAGCGAGTGGCGCCGTCGTGACGTCACATGGGTGCGACGCGGCGCTCTACCACGATCCGGACTTCTCTGTGGTGAGTTGGACGACTGACTAGTCGGGCGATAACGGCAGAGAGCATAGAGCGGAGGAACAAGCGCAACGTCCGAGAGGGAAGGGCCAGCACGTCGGGGCCTCTCTGGCCCTACCCGGGCTGTGTTCTCGATAGCTTTCCGGAAGAAAGGGATCTGGGAGGGAGATGCGTGGAGCTAGCACGACGCGTCGCGCGGTGACGCTCTGGCCCGACGCCGACGGCCTCTCAGTGGCTCCCGGAGGACCCGGCGGTCCCTCTCAGTGGCTCCCGGAGAGTGTTGGAGGTGAGGAGGCGGGGCTGGCACGGCTAGTCGGGGCATCTGGAAACCTCTGACCCCACGCTTCGGGCGTTTGCTTATCAGGTTCACCGCTGCCTAATCTCGCGCTGCACTTCGTAGGCGCAGCCGCTGCTTGGGAAGTCCTACTTAAGGTCTAACCCGAGATGATCTTGCTGCACCTCAATCTATAGCATCCTGTATTCCCATCCTTTGAGTTCCGCTTCTCCTTCTCCCCCGGCCCATAGATGGCCCTGCCCTGACCTAGAAAGAGGGAGACAGAGTTTCAGAGGGGAGGAAAAGTGGAGACCCCGTGGCTTGGGGGTGGGGGGAATGGAGGCCCAAAGGGTAGGAAGGAGACCTAGAAAGAGGGGTGAGATGGAGACCCAGGGAGAAGTAGAGGCAAAGAAAGATGGTGAGATGGGGCCTTGCAAGGCTATAACCAAATTCAAATCCTGGCTCTGCTAGTTACTAATGGGGTGATTGGGCAAGTCATTTAACCTCTCTGTGATCTTGGGAAAATCACTTAACTTCTTTGGGCCTTACTCTCCTTATGGACAAAAAGGGGATAACAACAGGCCTGGCACACAGGGTGTTTTTCAGGATTATGAAAGTTAATAAAACTGCTGAGGTCAATATTTTGCACATAATAAGTGCTCAATAAAAATTAGCCTTCACTCCTATTATAGCATACATATTGTGTGCAACCAGATGGACTGGCCGGGGCAGTGATTAAAATGACTTATCTACTCTTTCCCCCCCGCCCCCAGGGAGGCCCCTGCCTCTTGGTTCTGAGGCACATTGAGCCTGGAAGGGCCTCCTGCAGTCGGCTCTCAATGCTGCTCCTCACTCACCTCTCCTCCACAGAGCTGAAGGTCAGGCCAGGACAGTGAGACCTGACTCCTTGCTCCTACCAGCCTACTATGGCTTAAGACCCAGGGCCAGGGTCCCCTTGATGTAACAGAGCAGAGGACCAGCAGATGAATGGACACCTTGAAGCAGAGGAGCAGCAGGACCAGGTAAGGGACCATCTAAAAGCCAAGATCCTCATACTGTGGAAAGACAAAATCCAAAGCTTTTCTTTCTTTTTTTAAAAAAAAAAAAAGATTGGAGGCCAGGCGTGGTAGCTCAAGCTTGTAATCCCAGCACTCTGGGAGGCTGAGGCCTGTGGATCACCTGAGGCCAGGAGTTCGAGATCAGCCTGGCCAACATGGTGAAACCCCATCTCTACTAAAAATACAAAAATTAGCCGGGCATGGTGGTGCGCACCTATAATCCCAGCTACTCGGGAGACTGAGGAAGGAGAATCGTTTGAACCCGGGAGGCAGAGGTTGCAGTGAGCCGAGATCGCGCTGCACTCCAGCCTGGGTGACAGAGTGAGACTCCGTCTCAAAAAAAAAAAAGAAAAAACAGGGTCTCACTCTTGCCCAGGCTGGAATGCAGTGGCGCAATCACAGCCTACTGCAGCTGCAACCTCCTGGGCTAAAGTGATCTTCCCACCTCAGCTTCCCAAGTAGCCTCCACCATGCCTGGCTAATTTTTTTATTTTTATTTATTTATTTATTTATTTATTTTGAGGTGGAGTTTCGCTCTTGTTGCCCAGGCTGGAGTGCAATGGCACGATCTTGGCTCACTGCAATCTCCGCCTCCCGGGTTCAAGCAATTCTCCTGCCTCAACCTCCCAAGTAGCTGGGATTACAGGCATGCGCCACCACACCCAGCTACTTTTGTATTTTTTGTAGAGACGAGGTTTCTCCATGTCGGTCAGGCTGGTCTCAAACTCCCGACCTCAGGTGATATGCCCGCCTCGGCCTGTAATCCCAATTACAGGCATGAGCCACTGCACCCGGCCAATTTTTTTATTTTTTCTAGAGACTGGGTCTCCCTCTGTTGCCCAGGCTGGTCTTGAACTCCTGAGCTCAAGGGATTCTCCCACCTCAGTCTCTCAAAGTGTTGAGCTTACAGACATGAGCCACCGCACCCAGCCTGGAAGCCCTTCTATAAGTGATTTCAGACCTTCTCTCCAGGCAGGTGTTCCAGCGGGATAATTTAGGAATCAGAGAAACTGAGGGGTTGAGGAGGATACTTATTATTTATTATTTAGGTGCACCGGCCCAGTCAGACTAACATCGAAAAAGACTGAGCACCGAACAAAGAGTCAAGTTACCTTTTAAGTATTTCGTGGGGCAGGGGGAGATCTGTGCAGGGGGAAGCATATTATAGAAGCGAGAAACAAAGACAGTTATTCAATTGAGACATGCATTACATTATTTCTTACTTTTCAAGGAAAAACATGTTTTACGACTTGAGTTTATCCTGTCTAGTGACCTTGCAGCTGCACAGCTAGAGAAACAGGGTCTTCACAAGTCCTGGGAAAGGGAGTTAGAGAAGGCTCACTAGCCACAAACAGAAAAACAGGCAGTTAATTTTTAAAGGACTCAATCTCTTTGTCTTCCTCAGGGGGAACTGGGTTTTTGCTTACACATTCTTTAATTTCTTTTAATTCCTGTTTCACTGTGAATAGCTTTCTCCCTACTTCCCAGACAGGACAGCTGAGGCCAAGAATTCAGGGGCTTCCCAGCAGTCACACAGCAAGTGTGTGTGAGCTGCAGGGTCCTTTCTCCTTTTCCTCCTCCCTGTCCTCTCGTCTGTGTGACTTAGGCTCTGTGTTTGAATCTCAGCTTCTTTGCTCAGTGTCTCTGCCTTTCCTTCTCCCAGGGCCCCAAGCTCAGTTGCTGTGCCCCCATCTCAGTCTTACTAGGTTTCTGTCCCCCTTTCTCTCCATGTCGTTCCTTGGCACATACTATCTGGTGCTGTTGCTACTGTGGGTTGGATGCTAGGTACGTGATTTGGCAATAAGCAAACTTCTTCCTACATTTGTCTTTTTTTTTTGAGACAGAGTCTTGGTCTGTTGCCCAGGCTGGAGTGCAGTGGCATGATCTCGGCTCACTGTAACCTCCGCCTCTTGGGTTCAAGCGATTCTCCTACCTCAGCCTCCTGAGTAGCTGGGATTACAGGTGCATGCTACCACACCTGGCTAACTTTTGTATTTTTAGTAGAGACGGGGGTTTTGGCCCAGTGAGGTGGCTCATGCCTGTAATCCCAGCACTTTGGGAGGCCGAGGCGGGCGGATCTCCAGGTCAGGAGATCGAGACCATCCTGGCTAACACGGTGAAACCCTGTCTCTACTAAAAATGTAAAAAATTAGCCAGACGTGGTGGCACGTGCCTCTAGTCCCAGCTACTCAGGAGGCTGAGGCAGGAGAATCACTTGAACCAGGCAGGCAGTTCAGTGAGCCGAGATGGTGCCGCTGGACTCCAGCCTGAGTGACAGAGCCAGACTCCATCTCAAAAAAAAAAAAAAAAAAAAAAAAGAGAGACGGGGGTTTCACCATGTTGGTCAGGCTGGTCTCGGACTCCTGACCTCGCGATCCACCCGCCTCAGCCTCCCAGAGTGCTGGGATTACAGGCTTAAGCCACCGCGCCCGGCCTACAGCCTACATTTGGCACTTTCTAGTGAGCTCTGTCCTTGTCTCCTAATGCATATCTCTTTCTCTCTATGCAATTCTGTTTCTAGGTCTCCTAATATATACTTGCCTTTCTTTCAGTTTCACCATGTCTTTGCCTCGGTGCGTCTGTCAACATCTTCACTTTCTGTCCCAGTTCCTCCCAGCCCCTGGGCTTCCAATATTCTCTCCCTCCCTCACCTTTGACCTAGAGATACTGTCCCCATCTCTCTCTGTCTCTGTCTTGCCATGTGACTGGTTCATTCACGGGGCAGATGTTTATCTCATGCCGCTTCCATTCTGGTTTGAGCCTGAGGTAAATAAGTCTGAATTAATGAGCCTCTCCTTCCCGGCTTCCATTCCAGAAATGTCTGTCTCCATCTGTCTCCGTGTCTGTCATTTTCAGGGTTTTCTTGTATCCTTACCTTGCACATTCTCAATCCCATTGTTTTGGTCTCTTGTTTAAATCTCTGCTTTTCTCTGGGTCTCTCTGACTCTGTAACTGTCCGAAAAAAAAGTATCCTTCATTTTTCCCACTCTTCCTCTCCTCCCAGCTCTCTTATTGCCCCATCCAGCCTCTCTGGGTATCTGCCTTGCTCTGTGTCTGGATCTCTGGGCCTTTGTTACGCGTGTTAGAGTCTCTGTCTTTGCAGCTAAAGACCTCCTCCCTCACGCCCCTTTTCTTTTGTGAATTCAATGGATGAGTCAGGCCCACTCTCCCTTAACAAAGATGGCGACAACGGCGGTGTCTATGGGGCCGCGACGTCGTCTCCGCTGCGCGTCGGCCCTCACCTACGATAGCGGCCAGTCTCCCGAAGCGCGAGGCCCCGCCCAGTTCTCGGCCTCTCCCGCGGCCGGTCCCTGCACCAAGCTCGCGAGCTGACTGGCTCCACCCCCCGCGCCCTCGTATTGGTGCGGCCCAGGCCGGCTGCACGACCATTGGCTGAGCAGATGCACACCCTCCCCCCACCCCTAGGTCTGATGGGGGCTGTTGGTGCTGACTTGCGGGACCGCCTGGAGGAGGACCCGGCGTGTGAGGAGGGTGCGGGGGTCGGGGCAGGGACCGGAGTTTAGGGGACTGAGGGACCAAGAGAAACAGAGACGCAGGCCCGGGACTGGGGCACCGGGGTGGGAGATGGAAATGGAAAACCTGGGCCAGGACTGAACCCAGGCCTGGGACTGAGTTCTGGAAATAGAGTGCGGATGGCGGCTTGGGGACCCAGGGCCAGACACGCAGGCTTATGGATTGGGGACCAATGGATGGAGACCCAGGTCCAGGTCTCGGGGACCCAGGGACAGAGACCCAGGCCCAAGACAGGAGGACATCTAGGCCTCTGTGCTTAAACCTGATTTGAGGTTCCCATAATGGGGCCAGGGCAGGTTTGGGGGTGAGGCAGACGTCCTGGACCCGAGAGAGCCGCTGGGGATAGGGGGGCAGATGTAGTTCCTAAGGGTGAGTCCACAGGCGGTGGGGGGTGGGGGGGTGTCTTGGCGCTCTGGGCCTGGGGAATGTGAGGGGCAGGACTGGCAGGTGGCTGGGCGGGGCAGTGGGGAACAAAGGTGAGCGAAAGGAGGAGGCAGAATCCGGGCAGAGGGCAGGGAGAGGGCCTGTGGGGAAGGGACCTCAGTCCTGCTCCCACCCGCTCCCTGGAGAGCAGGCGGCCAGACACCCAGGTCAGTGCTCAGGGACCAGCTCTTGGCCCCTGCCTCTTGCAGGCGCTCGCATGTGGCTCCTCTCGGACCCCGTAGTCCCTCTGTCATATCCCTTCTCTCCAGCTGTCCCCATGCCTGCCTCCTACCCCTCCTATTTGCTCTCCCTTCCACTCTGTCTTGCCTTTCTCGCTGGGGTGAAAAAGTCTTATTCTCTTAAGCATCTTTCATCACTCTGGGTTTCACCTCATTGACCCTGTTTGTCTCCTCTCAGTGTTTCTCTGGCTCTCAGACCGTATCTCTATTGCGTTTGTGATTGTTTTGCTGTTGTTACCCACTGCACCGTATGGTGGTGGGGGGCAGGGGGGTGTGTCTTTCAGTCTTTGCATGTCTGTTTCTGCATATCCAATCCCACTATCCATTCCCCTTCCTGTGCCTTCTTTTCCCCCAAAGCCCGTTATCATCACCCAACCCCCTGTGTATTTCAGTCCTTTCTCTTGTTTACCTATTCCTGTGAAGGCAAGGATTTGGGGCTATTTTGTCTCCTGCTGTGTTTGTTAGGCCTAGCACCGTGATTGGCACATAGAGGGTACTGAATACTTACTGGGGAATAAATGATTGGATGTTTGCATGCCCGGGTTTCCAGCCCCCTCCGGGATGCTGGCCTCTGTCCCGCATCCTCAAGGTCTGCCCACACCTGTCTGAGCCTGTCTGTCTCTGGTGCTCCTGTCTCACCTGCCACTGCCCCTCATTGTCTCCTCCTGTCCACAGCCCCTGCCCCTCCCTGCCCCTGCCATGGGGTCGTGAACTCTCACCCCTTCTCTCCTCCCTTCCCACAGAGGTTGGACCAGGAGCTGACCGGGAGCTGGGGCCACAGGCCTAGGAGCACCCTGGTCAGGGCTAAGGCCATGGCCCCGCCCCCACCGCCACTGGCTGCCAGCACCCCGCTCCTCCATGGCGAGTTTGGCTCCTACCCAGCCCGAGGCCCACGCTTTGCCCTCACCCTCACATCGCAGGCCCTGCACATACAGCGGCTGCGCCCCAAACCCGAAGCCAGGCCCCGGGGTGGCCTGGTCCCGTTGGCCGAGGTCTCAGGCTGCTGCACCCTGCGAAGCCGCAGCCCCTCAGACTCAGCGGCCTACTTCTGCATCTACACCTACCCTCGGGGCCGGCGCGGGGCCCGGCGCAGAGCCACTCGCACCTTCCGGGCAGATGGGGCCGCCACCTACGAAGAAAACCGTGCCGAGGCCCAGCGCTGGGCCACCGCCCTCACCTGTCTGCTCCGAGGACTGCCACTGCCCGGGGATGGGGGTGAGGCGCTGGGCAGCTGCTCTGTCCTGGGGCCACCTTGGTGTCTCTGCAGAATTTCCTCCATAGGCAGCTGTGTCTTTATTTTTCTGTGTCGGGGTGATGTATCTGTCTGGATCCGTTAGGAGTGATACACAGGGATGGGCTACAGAAGAAACACAAAGACAAGAGGGCCGGATGTGGTGGCTCATGTCTGTAATCCTAGCACTTTGGAGGCTGAGGTGGGCGGATCACCTGAGGTCAGGAGTTCGAGACCAGCCTGGCTAACCCCATGTCTACTAAAAATACAAAAAATTAGCCAGGTGTGGTGCCACGCACCTGTAATCCCAGCTACAGGAGGGTGAGGCAGGAGAATCGCTTGAACCCAGGAGGCAGAGGTTGCAGAGAGCCGAGATCGCGCCATTGCACTCCAGCTTGGGCAACAAGAGCAAAACTCTGTCTCAAAAAAAAAAAAAAAAAAAAAAAAAAAGCACAGGCAGAGGTCGTGTGCAGTGGCTCATGCCTATAATCCCAGCACTTTGGGAAGCCAAGGCAGGCAGATCACCTGAGGTCGGGAGTTCGAGACCAGCCTGGCCAACACGGTGAAACCCCGTCTCTATTAAAAATACAAAAATTAGCCGGGCATGGTGACGGATGCCTGTAATTCCAGCTACTCGGGAGGCTGAGGCAGGAGAATCACTTGAACCCAGGAGGCAGAGATTGCAGTGAGCCGAGATCACACCACTGCACTCCAGCCTGGGCGACAAGACTGCTAGTCCATCACAAAAAGCAAAACAAAACAAAAACGCAGGCAGAGAAAAGTGATTTACATCTGCTGTTCTCTTGCTAGATTTATGTTTTTGTCTCCTATCCTCTTCCCCTTTGCATGGGTCTTGACCACAGGTGAGTCACCCAGGCTGGTGAGAGCAGCAGCCTGAGACAGGACCAGGTACCACCCAGAGTGATGGGTGCCAACAGAGGTCTAGGGCTTCCCTGGAGTTCAGAGGTGGCATCTAATCCTGCCTGGGGCCCCTAAGGGCTGGAAGTAACCTGATCCTGGGTAATAGGTGTTTGGGGTGAGGAAAGTGGGAACCACAGCTCCGAACTACAGGTCCTCCCACACATGGGGACAAAGGGCATTTGGTTTCACACCTAAGCCCTGCCTTTGTCTCAGCACCTAGGAGTTGGGGCAGGGCTGCATACCTAGGCCTGGCCACATGAGAGCCAGCAGGTTCCAGGGGCCAGCCCTCCACCAATTCTGTTGGGGGCTGTTTGAAGGGACTGTTTCCAAGGTGGGGGGGCCTGGGTCACTGGCCTCTGCAGACCTTAACCTCTCTCCACAGAGATCACCCCTGACCTGCTACCTCGGCCTCCCCGGTTGCTCCTATTGGTCAATCCCTTTGGGGGGCGGGGCCTGGCCTGGCAGTGGTGTAAGAACCACGTGCTTCCCATGATCTCTGAAGCTGGGCTGTCCTTCAACCTCATCCAGACAGGTAAGGGCCAGTGAGAATGGGAGCTGGGGGCTGGGACAGCTGAGTCCTAAGGGAGCAAAGTGGTGGGTGGGACTCCTGGGTCTATGGGGCTGGGGTGGGACAGCCTGCCTAACAGCCCGGTATCCCACTTCAGAACGACAGAACCACGCCCGGGAGCTGGTCCAGGGGCTGAGCCTGAGTGAGTGGGATGGCATCGTCACGGTCTCGGGAGACGGGCTGCTCCATGAGGTAGAGCAGGAGCACCCCGCCCCTAGCCCTGGGCCCTGGGGGACTGCAGAGGCTGCCACCAGGACCCAGGCTTCTGGTCTCCCACCCTCCAGGTGCTGAACGGGCTCCTAGATCGCCCTGACTGGGAGGAAGCTGTGAAGATGCCTGTGGGCATCCTCCCCTGCGGCTCGGGCAACGCGCTGGCCGGAGCAGTGAACCAGCACGGGGGGTAGGTTGAGCATACCACGAAGGGAGGGATGAGCCCCTCCTGGGGTGATAGGGACCCCTATATCTCCCACTCAGCCAAACCCACAGTCAGTCAAGTAAATCATCCTGCCTGTGGGATGCCTTACCCCCAGCTCCTGGACATTTTTGCCTGCCTGGTTCCCAGCTGTATCCCTAGTGCCCAGAACTCTGCCTGGCATGGGAGGCACTCAGTGAATTGTAGGGAGCAAATGAAAGAGATGACCGGGAACCTGGCCCCGTAAGGAGTCGCCTGGAGGTGGCCCCACAGCTGTGGTGGGCCTGGGCCATGGCCTTCCTGGTCTCATTGCCACCTGCTTCCCTACCTGTCTCTTTCCCCCACCCCTGTTTGCTCCTTCCTTCTGTGTGTCTGTCCATCTCTGGCTGTGAAGATTTGAGCCAGCCCTGGGCCTCGACCTGTTGCTCAACTGCTCACTGTTGCTGTGCCGGGGTGGTGGCCACCCACTGGACCTGCTCTCCGTGACGCTGGCCTCGGGCTCCCGCTGTTTCTCCTTCCTATCTGTGGCCTGGGGCTTTGTGTCAGATGTGGATATCCAGAGTGAGCGCTTCAGGGCCTTGGGCAGTGCCCGCTTCACACTGGGCACGGTGCTGGGCCTCGCCACACTGCACACCTACCGCGGACGCCTCTCCTACCTCCCCGCCACTGTGGAACCCGCCTCGCCCACCCCTGCCCATAGCCTGCCCCGTGCCAAGTCGGAGCTGACCCTAACCCCAGACCCAGCCCCGCCCACGGCCCACTCACCCCTGCATCGTTCTGTGTCTGACCTGCCCCTTCCCCTGCCCCAGCCTGCCCTGGCCTCCCCTGGCTCGCCAGAACCCCTGCCCATCCTGTCCCTCAACGGTGGGGGCCCTGAGCTGGCTGGGGACTGGGGTGGGGCTGGGGATGCTCCGCTGTCCCCGGACCCACTGCTGTCTTCACCTCCTGGCTCTCCCAAGGCAGCTGTACACTCACCCGTCTCCGAGGGCGCCCCCGTAATTCCCCCATCCTCTGGGCTCCCACTTCCCACCCCTGATGCCCGGGTAGCGGCCTCCACCTGCGGCCCGCCCGACCACCTGCTGCCTCCGCTGGGCACCCCACTGCCCCCAGACTGGGTGACGCTGGAGGGGGACTTTGTGCTCATGTTGGCCATCTCGCCTAGCCACCTAGGCGCTGACCTGGTGGCAGCTCCGCACGCGCGCTTCGACGACGGCCTGGTGCACCTGTGCTGGGTGCGTAGCGGCATCTCGCGGGCTGCGCTGCTGCGCCTTTTCTTGGCCATGGAGCGTGGTAGCCACTTCAGCCTGGGCTGTCCGCAGCTGGGCTACGCCGCGGCCCGTGCCTTCCGTCTAGAGCCGCTCACGCCGCGCGGCGTGCTCACAGTGGACGGGGAGCAGGTAGAGTATGGGCCGCTACAGGCACAGATACACCCTGGCCTCGGTACACTGCTCACTGGGCCTCCTGGCTGCCCGGGGCGGGAGCCCTGAAACTAAACAAGCTTGGAACCCGCCGGGGGCGGGGCCTACATTCCACTGGGGCGGAGCCTGAGTTAGGGGGTGTGGCCTGGCTGCTAGAGTGGTGGTGGCAAGGGCCCTGGCCCCGTCTCAGGATTGCGCTCGCTTTCATGGGACCAGACGTGATGCTGGAGGGTGGGCGTCGTCACGTTTAAAGAGAAATGGGCTCGTCCCGAGGGTAGTGCCTGAACAATGAGGGCGGGGCCTGGCGTCTGATCTGGGGCCGCCCTTACGGGGTAGGGCTCAGTCCTGACGCTCGCCACCTGCTCCTACCCGGCCAGGATGGCTGAGGGCGGAGCCTGTTTTACGCGTCGCCCAATGACAGGACCTGGAATATACTGGCTGGGGTAGGCCTCAGTGAGTCGGCCGGTCATGGCCCGCAGCCTCGCCCCATCCACTCCGGTGCCTCCATTTAGCTGGCCAATCAGCCCAGGAGGGGCAGGTTCCCCGGGGCCGGCGCTAGGATTTGCACTAATGTTCCTCTCCCCGCGGGTGGGGGCGGGGAAATTCATATCCCCTGTTCGTCTCGTGCGCGTCCTCCGTCCCCAATCTAAAAAGCAATTGAAAAGGTCTATGCAATAAAGGCAGTCGCTTCATTCCTCTCAGACCTTCTGCCCTTCCTCCATCCGACAGCCCGCGGGAGGACTCAGATTCCAGCACTTCCAGCAGCGCCTGCCCTCTATGGACGGCAGCACGGAGCTGCCCACGGGCTGTAGCCAGTATGCCAGGGAGCTGCCCTCTTCTTCCACAACAGCTGGCTCTGGGGTTCTCAAGATTTATTCAGGATCGTGTTAACGGAGGCGGTGGGAGGATAGGGTCCCTGACGTGCCGGGGACACACACAGAGGACCCTCCCCGCCCCCGCAAGGGAGGGGGGAGGCTCGCTTTTTCTTAAAAATATAAATGTATTTATCTGCATTATCACGTCCCTGGGGCACCCAGCTGGCCGGCCCGTGGGCCACAGGGCAGGAAGGGAACAGGGCGTAAGTCTCAGCAAGGCGGAGGAGAGCTCCGCCAGGTGGGGATGTGGGGCAGCCTCACAGGGCCCCGTGCTGGGCTTGGTATCGGGACAGCACGGCGCGGTAGTGGGACAGCTCCTGGCGCACGGCCACCACTTCCTGCCGCAGCAGGGCGTTCTCCTTCTCCAGGAAGGCCGCCCGCACCGATATCTGATTCTCCTTGAGCCGCCGGGCGTCCCGGGACCGCTTGGCTGCCTCGTTGTTCTTGTACCGCCGGCTCCAATATTTCTCATCCTGCAGGAGAAGACGGGGAGGGCACTGAGGTCCAGAGGGACCCAGGTCCCAGCTAAAGAGGAAGGGAGCCCCAGCAGCAGGGCCTAAACCACACCAGGTCTCTGCTGGGATAGGTACCCAAGGGTCTGCCTTTCTAGGGCCCTGGTTGCTAAGGAGATTGGGCCCCTAGCAACAGTAAAGGCATGAGATAGACCCCCACACCCTCAAGCAACTCGCTTCAAGTCTCCACTCTGCAAAGCGGACCCCAGCCCTCCCCACATGATAAAGGCCTGCAGTTAGCTCCTGCTTGCTAAGGATGCTTGTTCCCTAGCAACAAGACCTTCATGGTCTGAGGGCTTCTCCCAATGAAGAGCACTGCCCTGCATATTGCCTTTCCAGATCCTGGTTGCTAAGGAAAGCTTGGTGCCCTGGGGATGGGGTGTGGTGTCCCATAAAATCCTCGCAGAGCTGGGGCCTTCTGACCTGGTTGCCAAGGCAACCTCATCCATCCTTGGCAAACAAAAGTGAGATCTAAGTGGTTTCAATGACTGTGGCCAGTCTCTGACCTGCTGGCCTTGAACTGAGGCCAGAGAATAGCCTCCTCCCCAGCAGGACCTGACTGAGAGAAGAGCTGTCTCTTAGGAAAGGGGACTATCCTGAGACCTCCCCAGAGGATTATACCTAAAGTCCTCCCATCCTGGAAGTTGGTTCCTAAGGAGGACTCCTCCTTAGTAACCAAGGACCACTGGGCTCAGTAAGATGCTCTCCGCTCCACCATTTAATTAAAGCCCAGTTCCTGCTTGTGAGGGTAAATCCAGTCCCTAGCAACAGGGCCCTCTAGAAGGAGAAACCACTGGTGTAGATCTGACTTACAGGCCAGTCCTAGGTGCTTCAAGTAGCTGTGTCTTACAGAAGGGTATGGCAAAGTCTTGTTTGTTTTTGAGATGGAGTCTCGCTCTGTCGCTCAGGCTGGAATGCAGTGGCATGATCTCGGCTCATTGCAACCTCCACCTCCCAGGTGCAAGCAATTCTCCTGCCTCAGCCTCCCAAGTAGCTGGGATTATAGGTGCCCGCTACCGTGTCCAGCTAATTTTTGTTGGGTTTTTTTTTTGAGATAGAGTTCTCATTCTGTCGCCCAGGCTGGAGTGCAGTGGTGCGATCTCGGTTCATTGCAAGCTCCGCCTCCCGGGTTCACGCCATTCTCCTGCCTCAGCCTCCCAAATAGCTGGGACTACAGGCGCCCGCCACCATGCCCAGCTAACTTTTTGTATTTTTAGTACAGACAGGGTTTCACTGTGTTAGCCAGGATGGTCTCAATCTCCTGACCTGGTGATCCGCCCGCCTTGGCCTCCCAAAGTGCTGGGCAGGCGTGAGCCACCACAACTGGCCTGTTCTTTGTTTTTGTTTTTGAGATGGAGTCTTGCTTTGTCACCAGGCTGGAGTGCAGTGGCACAATCTCGGCTCACTGCAACCTCCGTCTCCTGGGTTCAAGCGATTTTCCTACATTAGCCTCCCAAGTATCTGGGACTACAGACGCATGCCACCACGCCCAGCTAATTTTTGTATTTTTTGTAGAGACGGTGTTTCACCATGTTGGCCAGGATGGTCTCCTGATCTCGTGATCCGTCCGCCTCGGCCTCCCAAAGTGCTGTGATTACAGGTGTGAGACACCGCACCCGGAACATTTTTGTACTTTTAGTAGAGGCGAGGTTTCACCATGTTGGCCAGGCTGGCCTCAAACTCCTGACCTCAAGTGATCCGCCCACCTCAGCCTCCCAAAGGGCTGGGATTACAGGCGTGAGCCAACGCGCCTAGCCCGGAATGACAAAGTCTTGTAACAGAAGCCCAAGCAATTCTTGCTAGGGAAGACTCCAGTAATGGCAAAAAACAAAATGATGCAAAGATGCAATGACTGCTCAAATCACACCAAATCAGAAAGTGGCACTGGCTGCTAATAGAAGCTTGAAGTCTCCCACCAGTGAGAAGTCCAGGCCCAGGAAACAAGGCCTAAAGGGGCTGGCAGAGTCTGCATCCTAGCCAAATGCAATCACTCCAAAGGAAGTCCCACATCAGAGATCAAAGGCCTGCTGAGTAAGGAGAGACAGGCCACAGGCTGATATCCCATTGCCAAGGAAGACTGTCCTTCGCAATTGTGCCTGGTGGAGCTCTGGACCCAATAGGAGAAGCTCCAAGTCTCTACAAGTAGACCTAGCAGAGCTGGCTGAGTCAGCACCCCACAGTGACACTGTCTTTTGTTTTAAGACAAGGTCTCCCTCTGTTGCCCAGGCTGGAGTGCAGTGGTGTAATCTTGGCTCACTGCAGCCTCAACCTTCCAGGCACAAGCAGTCCTCTCACCTCAGCCTCCCATGTAGCTTGCAGAAATGGGGTTTTGCCATGTTGCCCAGGCTGGTCTTGAACTCCTGAGCTCAAGAGATCCTCCTGCCTCAGCCCCCTAAAGTGCTGGGATTACACGAGTGAGGCCCCTCGCCCAGTTGACACTGTCTTCATAAACCTTAGGCCCCTGCCTCCTTGTGCCCTGTGGCCAAGGAGGACTAATCCGTGGCTGCAGGCCAGGAGAGGCTGAGCACTAATCCCAATGAGAAGCCCAGGCCTGACTGTGAGAAAAGGCCCCTCCCTGGCTGTGGGGCATGTCTCCAGCCAAGTCTATGTCCCACATCCAGCTCTGCTCACCTTCTGCTCCTCTGGCACCTGGATTTTCCTTGCCTTCTTCATGATTGGCTGGGGCTTAAGTTCCTCTTCTGAGAAGCGATGTCTTCGAGGGTCAAAGGTCTCGTGGCCAGGAATGCTTGATAGGGCAAGATCAGCTGGGTCGGGTTCAAAGGTCATCAGCACCTCCACGGTGTCTGGGTCCACAGGGCTGGGTGTGTCCCGAGAGGTCAGGCCTTGGGGAAACAGCACGTGTCAGCTGAGTGTGTATTTTAGGGAGGTGGTTTCCTGAAGCTACCTCTTGCTCTGGTATCATAGCCACATGGAAAGTCCTTCTGGGATCTAGCATAAATTCGGCCAGGGATTAATCTCCCTAATATAAAATATGAAGGTTCCCTTGGCCAGGCGCAGTGGCTCACGCCTGTAACCCCAGCACTTTGGGAAGCCGAGGCGGCGAATCACCTGAAGTCAGGAGTTCGAGACCAGCATGGCCAACATTGCAAAACCTCATCTTTACTAAAAGTACGAAAATTGGCCGGGTGTAGTGGCGGGCGCCTGTAAGCCCAGCTACTAGGGAGGCTGGGCCTGGAGAATTGCTTGAACCCGGACCCTGGAGGTGGAGGTTGCAGTGAGCTGAGATCATACCACTGCACTCCAGCCTGGACAACAGAGCGAGACTCCGTCTCCAAAATAACGAGAAAAATGAAGGTTCCCCTAAGCCATAAAGATGCTTAGAGATCATGGAACCATATCCACCTTTACAAACAAGGAAACTGAGTCCCAGTCATAACTAACTTGCCCTAGGTAACACATGAATCAGGGCTATTGCTTCTACACTTGATCTTAGCCAAAAGGCCGAGAAGCGATGGGGCTATTGCTTCTAAAACCTCAGGACTTCAGATGCACAGTCTAGCCTGAATCCTACTTACCGAATCCACGACCTAAGCTTAGACCCCAGACTGTCCAGAGAAAAAGAATCTACTGCACTGAAAAGCCCTCAAGTTAGAATCTACGAGCTACTCGCTGGGAAGAGGAAGGGAAGAGGAGGAGAAGCTGCTCTAAGGTTCCAGAAGATTGGTTCGAAAGGAGGCGCCTGTACCTTTAAGCACCAGCCAGCCGGGGCCAGCTAAGGACACAGGTTCAGGGCCGAGTCACGTGCTGACGCCTGCTTCCCTCCTCCTCCCTTCCTCCCAGGCCCCCCTGCCATTGGCGCCCTCACGTTCCCCCGGCCCCGCCCCCTCGCGCGTGAAGGCGCCTGCGCGAAGCGCGGAGGAAGGATGGGAGGACTCACGTGGCGCAGGAATGTGCGGCTGGGAAGGGTAGGGCCCTGGTTTGGCCCGGAGGTCGGACCTGGGGCAGGTGTGCCCAGGAATCCTCGACCTGCAGTCCGTCCCTGGACACCTCAATGTGCCCAAAGGGAAACATCTTTCCTCTTGCTCTTCCAGTCACTTAGCTCCAACTTCTCAACCTCCAAAGGTTCCCAACCCCCTGCTCTCCGGGGAGCATCGGCCTCCTGGACCTTCCCAGAACCCCCGCCACTGGGGTACCCACGATTCTGGGATCCCAGGCCTCTCCTAGGAATATAAGAAGCTTGGCCCTAGCCCCAATTGGAGGATCCAGAAACAAGATCCCTAACGTTTTCCCTTCTGAAGAACTCTGGGACCCGGAGCTGCAGCAGGCCCCACTGGGGGACCCAGGGACCTGGGCTGCCAGTCTCTTATGTCCTGGGTAAACAGAATTCTGTGCCTCTCCTTTGCCTTTGCCCCTGTAAAGGACCTAGGGGCTCTAGTCCTATCCCAGTTCCACCGATTATGGGCCCAGATTCTGGGTCAGTCCACTCCCCAGTAAATAACTCTGGTGTTCCGGACTTCCAGTTCTGGCTTCACGAGTATCCACATCCTTTGTCCCCACGTCCCACAGAAAAACCCACAAAATCTCATTGGGCAGGCTTCCTGGAATTTAGGGTTCCAAGTCTCTCTTCCCCTACGGATCCAGAAGACCAAGTCCCTGACCCATTAAGAGACACCGAATCTGGCCCCTCCCACGACACCTCTCGACAACTGTACACGGAATTCGAGGCCGCAGCCGGGTCCCACGGTCCCAGCCCCCAGCGTCACACAGCCCCGCCCCCTGACTCGAAGCCCCGCCCCGTCAGGACCCGCCCCGCCCCCTTCGCCGCACCTGCGCGGTGGCCGCTGGCGGACCCCAGGGCAGCCCGGGCGGGGGCGTGCCCAGGAGAGGAGCGGGGGGAAGCGGAGCCGCACGAACCCGGCCCTGGGGAGGGTGCGGGCGTCCGCGCGGGCGACGGCTCCGGCGACGGGCCACCGGGGGGCGGCGGGCTGGGCGGGAGCCCGTGCTCCAGCAGGAAGGCGTCCAGGTCCACGTACTCCACATCGCCGAACGGCAGCGTGCGCTCCCACAGCAGTGGCGCCAACAGACCCGGGGCGGGCACCGGCCCCGGGCGCCCCCGCGGGGACCCGCCGCCCACCACTGCCCCAGCCGGGGCATCCGCCGGGCCCGCAGTCTCCAGGCCTGGCCCAGGGGTTGTGGCTGCAGGCAGGGCCGCCTTGCGCTCCTTTTCCTTCAGGAGACCTGCGGGCCGGGAAAGACGGGTTGGGATGAGGGTGAGGTGGGGGAGATAGAGATGGAGAAGAGACCCCGAGTCCGAGAGACACAGGGCAGAGATCCAGAGAAAGAGGGGACGGGGTGTCGGAGAGGAGAGACGGGAGATGAAGGGACAGAGACGCAGAGTGGGAGAGACCCAGAAAGAATGGAGACGGGGGTGGCAGAGACAGGTGGACAGATTCACAGAGATGGGGACAGAATGCCGGGAAGGGATAGAGACACAGAAAGACAGCGAACCAGAAAAAGAGGGACGGAAGTTCAGGAATAGGGGGGCAGGGACAGGGTAGGTGGAGGGTTGGGCAGGTAAGAGAAAAAATGACAGCTCTGTAATTTCACTGTAATTACCCAACCCCCATCCCCTGCGCGCTGTACCCCCTTCCCCTCCCCCACCATCTGTAAGGGGCAGGAAGGGGCTCTATTCCTGGGGCACATTCCTCATCCCTAGACTCCATGTGACCCCACGACGCCCCGCCCAAGCCCGTGTCACCACCGTGTGAGCACCCGACACACCCCCTCCCTGGGACCTCAGGGGTCCAGCCTCCCGGACCAAAAGGAAGAGGAGGCTAGGGCCTACACTCCTGTGAACTAAGCGGGGAGGACGTTGGGGACGTTGGTGCCTGGGTCCTTAGGGTGGACGGGCTTCAGAGCCGGCGCTTTTGGGTCCTGGGCGCTGAGGGATCTAGGGGCTTAAACACCTGAGTAATTGAGTAGATTACGGTTGGGAAGATGGACTCTCCGCACACAGGAGGTTTCTATGGGCCCCCACCCCACGGCACCTGAGTCCCTAGGGGGGTAGGGTGTCCGAAGTGGGTGAGATGGGGGTTAGAACTCACAGCTGGCCGGCTCTTTGGGCTTGCTGGTCCCCTGCAGAAGGCTCCGCAGCCCAAGCAGCGCTCCCCCGCCAGGGGGTGTCCCGGCCGGGCCACCCAGCAGCAGAGGGGCCGGGGTCCTGTCGCTCACAGGCCGCGCCATCGCCTGGCACCTGCCCCCAGGCTCACGGGTTCATGGAGAGGCGAAGGGCTAGCCTGCCAGTCACCAGCACACTCCAGTGGTTTGGACGGGTGTCTGCCCAGGGGCGGGCGAGTGTAGCCTGCAACCCTCCAGTATCCAGAACGCTGCAAATCCTAGAAGCGACGGGGATTTGAGGTCCTTGGTGCAGAAACGTGCAACTCAAGAAGGTCCCGGGAGATCATGCAGTCTGGGTGAGGGGGTGTCCAGATCAAGCGGCCGGCTCTTTGCAACCGAGGGTGAGAGGGGACTCAAGGCGCTCCTTCTACAAGGTGGGCGAGCCTGGCTCTTGCAAAATCTGCAGCTCTCGCAACGGAAGGCGCTTTGCAATCTGCATCGAGAGGTGTGCGCGGAGGGGCGGAGGAGGGGGCAGGAGGAGGCGGCCGCCTTGAGGCGTGGCCAAAGCAAACTTCTTTCGCGGAAAAAAAAATCCAAACCAAAACACCCGACGCCACAGCGCGCGCCCCTCCTCCGGGTCCCCGCCCGGCGCGTCCAGCCCCGCCCGCCTCTATGGGCATGCACCCCAGCCGCGTGCCTCCCTCCGGCTGCAAACACGGGCCAATCGTCTCCGACCCCTTGAGACGCACAGCCAATGCGGCCTCTGGATCCGCCAGGGCCCAGGAGGGCGCGTGAGGGGCTCAGCGCGTGAAGTTGCCTTGCCTTTCGGTGGGAGGCGGGACACTGACCTACATTTGCCCAATGGGAGGAGGTACTGGGGGCGGAACCGTGACCCAGTTTGGGCCAATGAGGCAGGCGGCAGGGGGAAGCACATGGCTCTGCTCGTGCTGCCTGATGGTGAGGGGGGTGATGGGGGAAAAGGGGTGCCGCTTAAAGGGGCCGCGGTCCTAAAGATGGTTTTGAGAAGCAGGAAGCCAAAAAACCGAGAGCGGAGGTTTAGAAAGAGGAAGATTGGTTTCCGGAAGAAGTCTGTTCTTTAATACCCAAATGTTTCCCCACCGCGCCTAGAATCAGACCACTGAGAAACAGGAAGTATTCTGTCCCTTTAATAGCTTTGTTTTAGGGGTAACTCCCCTCGCCTTGTGGGGAGACTTAGGACGGGCGGGTGCAATCCTCGAAGGGGAGTCTCAGCGACCATGGGGGGCACCATCCACTGTAAGACAGAGGACAACGGCGGGGGGCGTCAGTTTAGGATGGAAGGGGCGGGGGGTGTGCAGGGGGCGTGGGCGGCGCCGCGCTGGGCTCTACCGTCGGAAGTCTGCGAGCGGGGAACCGGAATGTACCAGGTCGAGAAGCACTGGGATGAACCACAAGAAGGCAATAGGAGGGGGGAATCGGGACGTCCAGATTCAGCATTAGGCTGAACTATTTGAAGGTCTTCATGGGGGGGTGTGGACTGTACCATGTTGCGAAGCCGGGGGGGTGTGAGATTCCTGGGCTGAACCACAGGGAGGCAGAGGTGGAGGGAAGGGGTTGTACCTTGTAGATTCTCAGTAAGGGGGAAGGGAGCATCAGATTGTGGAACAGCGTAAGGTAGTACGACTTGGAAAGGGAGAGAGGATCCAAATTGTACCATTTTGGAAATTCACAGTAATAGGAAGCACAGAACAGTAGGTAATTGGACCATAGGAAGGCAGGGGTCGAGGGTTATAGACCAAGTTACAAAGCAGTGAAGAGGAAAGACAAATCGTGGGCTAGCAATGGCCTAGGGCTGGCAGGTGGACTGTACCACGTAGACATGTAGGGAAAGAGAGAAAAAGAGACAGCTCACGAGGCTAGACCATATAGACCCAGGAAGGAGGATGGGACTGAATCACACTGAGACACCAAGGGGAGACACATATAAGCGGGTTAGCCCAAGACTTAGAGGGGGTGCAGACTGGACCATACCATGCAGGCGGTAGTTGGGGCCTCGGCAGCGCCTCTCGGGGTGCCGGGGGTCCCTGTTGCCCCTCAGTGCCCTGTGGGCCAAGGGCTGCAGGGGCCGGCTGTTACCGCTGAGGCTCTGGAAGATCTGGGATGGAGGATTCTGGCTCAGGAGTCTCAGGGAGTGCATCTGCCGTGGAAGGAGGGTGGGAAACTCGGAGTGAACAGTGAATGGTCTTGGTGACGTCACGCAGGAAATCCCGCCCCTGGGAGCAGGTGGGCGGGGTCTGTTCTCAGCCCCACCCACCCCCAAGGTGCTCTGACCCTCTTAACTCCTTGAGTTCAGTCTATGAGGAGAGGGAGGGCAGGTGAGCAAGGGGATACCCAGGCCAGTGAGTGGAGTACCCAGGCCTAGGAAGGGCGGTGCAGACAGAGGGTCACCTGAAGGGAGGTGATATTGAGGGCCCGGTCAATGAGGATCCAGGTGACAGTCTCGGAGCAGGGCGGGGTGCTGAGAGAGCCCTGATAGGTGATGAAGCCGAAGGATTCAGGGAACAGGAGCTCCAGGCTCAGGTCTTGAAGAAAGTAGGCATCATCTGCGGGAATATCAGGCCAGAGTAAAGAGGGGTGGCACTTTTGAACCCCCCTCGTGTGTGACCACTGTCCCCAGCACGCCAGGGACTTACTCTTGTAGGAGATGCGAGTGATGGTGTCGCGGTTAAGGAGGCGACTGAGGAATGGGTTAGAGGTACTGGCCACCTGTGTGGGGGTACGAGGTGAGGATACAGGAGCCCAGAATTCCAAGCCCTCAACCTTCTCCTCCCCCAGGACCCAGGAGTCTGGGCCTCCCAGCACCCCGCTTCCCTCAGACCCCCGGTTCCAGGCACCCAACTGCTCCCTCCCTCCGAATCTCGCCTCCGCTCACGTTGACAAAGAGGCTGAGAATGGCCAGGCCATTGGGGCCGCGGGAGGCGGCGCTGAAATTCCCGTAGAGTTCCTGGTTGAAGTGAATGAGCTGCACCTGGGGATAGCACAGAGCATGGGGTCCCCCAGCAGAAGGGGAGGAGAGCATGACCCCAGCTTTGGGGGCCCGAATCAGGCTGAGGATTAGTGCTTAGGGTGGGAGGCCAGTTCTGTGGAGGAGGATGAGGTGAGACACTAAGAGGGTGAGGTGGGAGGAACTGGGGTGACTCAGGGCGGAGGGTCGCAGGTAAACAGTCAGTGGCCACTACCTCAGCAGAGAAGCCCTGGTGGTTGATCTGATGTTCCGAGCCGGCTCCGTCGCGAGCTCCAAACAGCAGCCGCAGTTCACTGAGTCGGTGGCTATAAAGGAGGGGACCCCCAGACACATTGACCACAGGTCGGGGTGCAGGCAGGAAGGAGACATGTCGGCCGGTGTTGTACAAGGTTCCCCGGAGCTGTGGGAGAGGCGGGAGCTGTCAGGGGGCAGGGAGAGATCTTTTATCTCCCGTTTCCCATGCCTACATTTTCTGATTCCAACAGTCTTTTTTTTTTTTGAAACGGAGTCTCGCTCTTGTTGCCCAGGCTGGAGTGTAATGGTGTGATCTCGGCTCACGGCAACCTCCGCCTCCTGGGTTCAAGCGATTCTCCTGACTCAGCCTCCCGAGTAGCTGGGATTACAGGCATGCGCCACCATGCCCGGCTAATTTTGTGTTTTTAGTAGGGACAGGGTTTCTCCACGTTGGTCAGGCTGGTCTCAAACTCCTGACCTCTGGTGATCCACCCGCCTCAGCCTCCCAAAGTGCTGGGATTACAGGCGTGAGCCACCGCGCCCGGTCTTTTTTTTTCCTGGGGGGAGACGGAGTCTCGCTCTGTCGCCCGGGGTTGGAGTGCAGTGGCGCGATCTCCGCTCACAGCAACTCCGCCTCCTGGGTTCACACCATTCTCCTGCCTCAGCCTCCAGAGTAGCTGGGACTACAGGCGCCGCCCACCACGCCCGGCTAATTTTTTGTATTTTTAATAGAGACGGGGTTTCACCGTGTTAGCCAGGATGGTCTCGATCTCCTGACCTCGTGATCCGCCCGCCTCAGCCTCCCAAAGTGCTGGGATTACAGGCGTGAGCCACCGCGCCCGGCTTTTTTTTTTTTTTTTTTAATAGAATCTCACTCTGCTGCTGAGGCTGGAGTGCAGTGGTGAGATCTTGCCTCACTGCAACCTCTGACTCCTGGGTTCAAGCGATTCTCCTCCCTCAGGCTCCCGAGTAGCTGGGACTACAGGCGTGTGCCACCACACCCAGCTAATTTTTGTATTTTTAGTAGAGACGGGGTTTCACCGTGTTGGCCAGGCTGGTCTTGAACTCCTGACCTCAGGTGTTCTGCCCCCCTTGGCCTCCCAAAGTGCTGGGGTTACAGGCGTGAGCCACTGTGCCTGGCCTCCAACAGTAATTTAATCATTCAACATAATTTGAACACTGACCACTTTCCAGGCTGTGTGCCAGTCTGTAAGTTGGTGCCCAATATTGGTGAATTTGTTTGATTAACAAATATTGACTGAGCTGGTGCTATGTGCCGTGGATGCAAGAATAGAGCAATAAACAAGTAGACAAAAGTCCTGAGCCTTATGGAGTTTATGTTCTAATGAAGGCAAGACAGACAATTGTGAATCACATAAGTTAACTGCTTAATTAATTACATCCTGAGCTCATGTTTTGGGGAACTGGGAGCTCTGAGGTGTCATGGGGAGCTCAGCTTAGATGGGGGGTGTCAGGAATAGCTTCCCTGCAAAGGTGACATTTTATTTTTATTTATTTATTATTTTGAGACAAAGTCTCACTCTGTCACCCAGGCTGGATTGCAGTGGTGCCATCACAGCTCACTGCAGCCTCAAACTCCTGGGCTCAAATGATCCTCCTGCCTCAGCCTCTCAAGTAACTGGGACCACAGTCACAGACCACCATGCCCAACTAATTTTCAATTTTCTTTTTTTTCTTTTTTTTTTTTTTTTGGTAGAGAGGGTTCTC
The DNA here is from genome assembly GCF_028885625.2 of Pongo pygmaeus. Classification (NCBI taxonomy): domain Eukaryota; kingdom Metazoa; phylum Chordata; class Mammalia; order Primates; family Hominidae; genus Pongo; species Pongo pygmaeus. The sequence goes on from NC_072393.2 coordinate 54,770,707, forward strand.
CCTATGTTGCCCAGGCTGGTCTTAAATTCCTGGGCTCAAGTCATCATCCTGCCTTAGCCTCTGAAAAATACTGGAATTACAGGCATGAAGCACTGCACCTGGCCAAAGGTGACATTTTAATGGGGACCTGAAGGATAAGCAGGGGTGACTTGCAAAAGAACAGAGAGAAGGGCATTCCAAGAAGAGAGAACAGCAAGTGCAAAGGCCCTGAGGTGGCCTGTTTGAGTAACAGCAAAGAGACTTCATCAAAGTCCAGTAAACAGAGGAGAGAGAGGTTATGGGGGCTGAATGGTGCAGGACCTTGTGGAAAACAGTAGAGAGTTTTGTATTTTTATTTAAATAAACTGCATATATAGGCTGGATGTGGTGGCTGACGCCTGTAATCCCAGCACTTTGGGAGGCTGAGGTGGGCAGATCACCAGAGGTCAGGAGTTTGAGACAAGCCTGGCCAACATGGTGAAACCCCATCTCAACTAAAAATACAAAAATCAGCCGGGTGTGGTGGTGGGCACCTGTAATCCCAGCTACTTGGGAGGCTGAGGCAGGAGAATCGCTTGAACCCAGGAGGCAGAGGTTTCAGTGAGCTGAGATCGTTCCATTACACTCCAGCCTGGGCGACAGAGCGAGACTTTGACTCAAAAAATAAAATAAAAATAAACAAATAAATAAACTGCATATATATAACACATTTGCCAGAGTGCCAAACATATAGTAAGTGCTATGTAAATATTTGCTGTTATTACATATCCTAATAGGAGGATTTTGAGCAGGAGTGATATGATCTTATTTGTGTTTTAAACATCTCTCAGCTGTGGGGTGAATAGATTGCAGGAGGTTGAGAGGCAGGCCAGTAAGGAGGGTACACCACCAGTCCAGGTGGGAGATGATGGTGCCTACATGAGACTGGGGGCAGCAGAGGGCGTGACAGGTGAAAGGATTTGAATAATATTTAGCAGCAAGGCTAGAAAGAACATGGATTGGAAATGGACGTGAGGGAGATAGGATAGGATGGGGAATGGCTTTGAGGCTTTTGGCTGGGGCAGCTAAATGAAAGGTAGTGCCGGCTCTTATAAGAAATGGTATTGGCTGGCCGCGGTGGATCACAGCTGTAATTCCAGCACCTTGGGAAGCCAAGGCAAGGAGGATCACTTGAACCCAGGAGTTCGAGATCAGCCTGGACAACATAGTGAGACCCCACCTCTACAAAAAACTTCAAAAGTTAGCCAAGCATACTGGCATGTGCCTGCAATCCTGGTTTCTTCCTTCCTTTCCTTCCTTCCCTTCCCTTTCCTTCCTTCCTTCCTTTTTTCTTCCTCTCTTTATTTCTTTCTTTCTCTCTCTTTCTTTTCTCTCCCTCTCTCTCTGTATTTATTTCTTTCTGAGACGGAGTCTTGTTCTGTCACCCAGGCTGGAGTCCAGTGGCGTGATGTCAGCTCACTGCAGCCTCCGCCTCCTGGGTTCAAGCGATTCTCCTCCCTCAGCCTCTCGAGTAGCTGGGATTACAGGCACATGCCACCACACCCGGCTAATTTTTGTATTTTTAGTAGAGATGGGGTTTCACCATGTTGGCCAGGCTGATCTCGAACTCCTAACCTCGTGATCCACCCACCTCGGCCTCCCGAAGTGCTGGGGTTACAGGTGTGAGCCACCACACCCAGGCATGTCCTAGCTATTTTTGAGGCTGAGGTAGGAAGATCACTTGGGCCCAGGAATTTGAGGTTACAGTGAGCTATGACTGGGCCACTGCACTCCAGCCTGGGTCACAGAGTGAGATCCCAATTCCAAAAAAAAAAAAAAAAGTATGGTTCCCAGCATGGTATTGTAAAGCAGGTCCCAGCATTCATGCTACGCTGCTTGGTTTGAATGCCAGTGCTGGCTCTCTGTGTGATCCTAGGCAAGTAACTTAACCTCTGTGTGTCAGTTTCTGCATGTATATAATAAGGTTAATAATTGTACCCATTTTGGCTGGACACGGTGGCTCATGCCTGTAATCCTAGCACTTTGGGAGGCCAAGGCAGGTGGATCACCTGAGGTCAGGAGTTCAAGACCAGCCTGACCAAAATGGAGAAACCCCATCTCTACTAAAAATACAAAAAATTAGCTGGGCGTGGTGGTGCATGCCTGTAATCCCAGCTACTCGGGAGGCTGGGGCAGGAGAATCACTTGAACCCGGGAGGTGGAGGTTGCAGTGAGCTGAGATCACACCATTGCACTCCAGCCTGGGCAACAAGAGCAAAACTCCATCTCAAAATAATAATAATAATAATAATAATAATAATAATAATAATAATAATAGTACCCATTTCGTGGGGTGGTTATGAGATGAGAGGCTTATCAAGCTTTTAAATCTGCCTGGCACAGGAAATGTTCTGCTTTTCATTGCTTCTGCAGAGATGGGGAGACTAGGGGACCATGCTTGGGAAGGGAAGAATGGGTGATCCATTTTACAGTGTAAGCAGCCTTCTCTCCACCCATGGGGTGTCCCCTCCTCCCCCAAGGCTGCTCTCCTACCTTAGCACCCCATTCCCCAGCCTCTACTCATGCCCATCCCCAGTGGGTTCAATAGATCCTCCCTCCAAGCCCCTTACCTTCTCTCCTCCAGTGCTGAGCCTTAATGGGGGCAGAAAGGGGTCATAAAGAACCCTCTTCAGCTCCACATCCACGGGGCTCTGCCGCTTCCCCACAGCACACAGACTCCACGCTGCATTCACCAGGCCCCAGAAAGGAGGCCCTGGGGGTGGGGTCGGAGTAGGAAGACAAGGAGTCAGAAATAGAGACTGGATCCCAGGGCTGGTATGTGCTGAGTGGGCTGTGGTCTGGACTCCCAGATCCCAGGGGAGGAGGGGCTAGGGACCTAGACTCCTGGGTCTGAGGGAGGACTGGGCTCAGATCCAGAATTCTGGGTCCTAGAAGAATCTTGGAATAGTTTCCAAGTTTAGCAGAGACGGGTTTCACCAAGTTGGCCAGGCTGGTCTTGAACTCCTGACCACAGGTAATCCACCCACCTCGGCCTCCTAAAGTGCTGGGATTTCAGGCGTGAGCCACCGCGCCCAGCCGATCAAACCCATCTTAAGCCATTGTAGATGGAACTACAACTCCCAGCAGGCCCCAGTGCTACCAGCCTACCCCTCTGCTGCCTACCTGCCCCAGAGCCCCGTGGGAGTTGTAGTTCTTTTTTTTTTTTAATCTCTCTTATCCCACAGCTGTATTATTATTAATGTGTTGGGGAGAGGAGCTGCAAGACAGGGCTGGACAAGGTGGGGGATGGGGCCACCCAGCCTCTGGTTCCTAGCAGGAGCCAGGACCTTCCTCTCCCGGCAAACACGCACATAATCTCCACCCCCACACTTCCTTCCACTCACTCCCACTCACTACTTGAAATGCGCATGTATAATGTCCCATGGTGAGCCCCTGGGGTTCAGAGGCTGGCCCGACTCCTGAGGGACAGAGGAGGGGGCTGGGACTCCTGGTCCTCGGGGGAGGAGGGAGCTGGGAACCCAGGTTCCTGAGTCTGAAGAAGAAGAAGCCGGGAAGGCCGGACTCCTGGGTCCCCGCCTTGGCGGCACCTGGCACGAAGTTTCCCTGGAGATTATCCTTGTAGCTCCACCAGTCCTCGGGGTCAGGTGCTGGTCCGATGTGAGCTGGGAAGAGAGCAGCCTGAATCCCTCTCCTTGGCATCCCCACCTCCACCCTCCCTCGGCGGCTCCTGCCGGGAACCCCAGGTCTTACCTGCTGCCCCCAGTGCAGCCCAGAGTACCAGCGCTCGAGGGGCGCTCAGACGAGCTGCAGCCCCCATCCCCAGGAGGCCTCCGAGGGACCCCTGCCCAACGCCCTGCCCCCCTCTCTCAGCTCCTCCGTCCCCTCCTTCTGGGACCCTGTCCCTCCAGGACTTCCAGCTTTTCTCTCCTCCCCACAGGGAGTCCCAGTTCCCCAAATGCCAAAGCAGCCAGGGACTGAGATCCCCCCTTCAAACCCACTCTTCTTCTCTCCCGTCTCTCTGTATCTTTCCTCTTTCCTCTCCTCTTTTTCCGGAACCCTCCAGTCTCCCTCTAGCTCCTGATCTTCCTACTCCTCTCAGACTTCTGCTGCCCCCAGGGCTACCTCTTGGTTCCTAACCCACACCCCCTCTCCGTTCTCTTTTCATTAAGCTCTCCCAAGCCACCTAACTCCAGGTCTCCATCCCGCATCTCCTCCTCCTCCTCCCTCTCTCCTTTCCAGCTCCTGCCTCTTCTACCCTCTCTCCTTCTTCACCTCCTCCCGCCCTCCCTCTGTGTCGGCCTCCAGCTTCGTGCTCTCCCCACCTCCTCCTCTCCTGCCTCTTCTCCCTGTTTCAGTCTCTCTTCTCTCTCGTCCCTTCCTCCCTCCTCCCCCTCCCTCTCTCCTCTCCCGTGGTGTTATTTAATTTTGTTGTTGGGCTGGGGGAGCAGGTGATCTCATAACAGCAAACACTCCTCGGGTTGGCTGGGGGTGGGGGGTGCGAAAGGGGCAGGATTCGGGAGGAGGTAGGGGGCTGGTCCTGGGCTCCCAGCAGCGTTGGGGCCACGCGGGCGGGGGTGGCCGGGACACCTGGGGCCGGGAGCAGGCTGTTCCCATCCTCCGCAGGAAGGGGAAGGGGGGCGCTTAAGGTGGAGCTGGGAGTGGCTTCGGAAGTCTCCATGCTGGGGGCCGCCGGCCTTGGCGGATGCAGGGTCCCCCTGCTCGCTGGGACCCAGGTTGGAGCTGCCCCAGCGCCCGCAGCCCCCCTTCCCCGCCCCAGGGCTCCACTGGGTGCTCTGCCTGGGGCTGCCTTAACGGGGCCGGGGTATCCCCTGGGAGCCTAGAGTGCAGTGAGGGCTGCTCGCCGGGAGGAGGAGGCAGAGACCTGGCGAGGGAGAGAGAGGTGGGGAGGAGGAGCCGGGAGGGCAGAGGCGGAGAGCGGGAGGTGAGGACCCACATCTGCAGAGGCTGGGGAGGGGAGGGGAGCCTGAGATGGATACGGAGAGGAAGGGCGGAGGGGCAGAGGGTTAGAGAGGCAAGAACAAACCGCCAGGCAGGAGTGGGGAGGAGGGGAAGGAGGAGGAGGAGGAGGTGAGGGAGGAGGGGGAGGGGGGGGAGAGAGAGGAAGGAATGAATGAGAGAGCTACAGATAGAGGCAGAAAAGGAGATACAGAGACGCAGCGAGACAGACATAGAGACACACACTTAGAGATAGACAGACTCAGAAACTCAGAGACCAGGCAGCAGATGGGGTGGGGAGAGACAAAAACAGAGAGAAAGAGCGATCCAAAGACAGAGAGAGACACCAAATTTTTGTATTTGGGGAGAAGAGATGGGGTCATGCTGTGTTGCTCAGGCTAGTCTCAAACTCCTATTCTCAAGGGATCCTCCCACCTCGGCCTCCCAAAGCATTGAGATTACAGGCATGAACAACCATACCCAGCTTCAGAGAGACCACATATTGTTGTTGTTATTATTATTTTTCACCCAGTCTAATGGTAGTGAAACTGCTTATTGTCTTCTTTTATTTTCTTTTTTGAGACAGGTCTTGCTGGAGAGCAGTGGTGCGATCATGGCTTGATCCAGCCTCGACCTCCTGGGCTTAAACACTCCTTCCACCTCAGCCTCCCAAATAGCTGGGACTACAGGCACATGCCACCATGCCAGGCTAATTTTTAAAAATTATTTTTTGTAGAGACGTAGTCTTGCTCTGATGCCCAGGCTGGTCCGGAACCCCTGGGCTCAAGGGATCCTCCTGCCTTGGCCTCCCAAAGTGCTGGGATTACAGGTGTGAGCCACCTTGTCCAGCCTGACACCAAACATTAACGAGACAGAGAGACATAGAAAGAGACACACATACATCAGTACAGGTGGAGAGAGACACAAAGAGAGGGAGAGACATAGAAACACACACACAGACTGAGCATGGTAGCTCACACCTGTAATCCCAGAACTCTGGGAGGTCAAGGTGGGTGGATCACTTGAGGCTAGGAGACTGAAACCAGCCTGGCCAACATGGCCAAATGCCATCTCTACTAAATACATAAAAAATTAGCCAGGCACGGTGGCTCACGCCTGTAATCCCAGCACTTAGGGTGGTCAAGGCGGGTGGATCACCTGAGGTCAGGAGTTCGAGACCAGCCTGACCAAAATGGTGCAACCCCGTTTCTACTAAAAAATGCAAAAATTAGCTGAGCGTGGTGGCACACACCTATAATCCTGGCTACTCAGGAGGCTGAGACAGGAGAATCGCTTGAACCGGGTAGGTGGAGGCTATAGTGAGCCAAGATCCCAACAGTGCACTCCAGCCTGGGCAACAGAGTGAGACTCCATCTCAAAAAAAAAGAAAGAAAGAAAGAAACACACACACAGAGCTAGAGACAGAGACCTGGGAACAGGCACACACACATCTATAAATAGAGACACTCGTGCAGAGAAAGAGACATCAACAGAGAGGAACAGATGGACAGAGATAGAGAGACCCAGATAGAGGGAGAGAGGACCAGAAACAGACCAACTGACATGATGGGAGAGACTACAAAGGAATCAGAAAGACAGAGGTATTCAGAGATAGCAAATTGGGATGGACATTCAAAGACCTAGAGATGGAGAGAGACACCCAGAAAGAAATCCAGAGAGAGTCAGGGGTGGAGAGAAACACAAAGAAAGAACACAAGAAGGAAAGGTACATACTAATAATTTGTTGCTGGTGGGGCTTAGTGGTTCATGCCTGTAATCCCAGCACTTTGGGAGGCTGAGGAGGGAGGATCACTTGAGATCAGGAGTTTGAGACCAGCCTGGGCAACACAGTAAGACCTTGTCTCTATTTTTTATGAAAAAGAAAAAAACAGGCCGGGCACAGTGGCTCACACCTGTAATCCTAGCACTTTGGGAAGCCGAAGCGGGCGGATCACGAGGTCAGGAGATTGAGACCACAGTGAAACCCCATCTCTACTAAAAATACAAAAAATTAGCTGGGCGCAGTGGCGGGCACCTGTAGTCCCAGCTACTCGGGAGGCTGAGGCAGGAGAATGGCGTGAACCCAGGAGGCGGAGCTTGCAGTGAGCTGAGATCACACCACTGCACTCCAGCCTGGGCGACAGAGCGAGACTCCATCTCAAAAAAAAAAAAAAAGAAAGAAAGAAAAGAAAAAGAAAAAAATAGTTGGGGAACGGCAGCTCACGCCTGTAATTCCAGCACTTTGGGAGGCCGAGGAAGGCAGATCACTTGAGGTCAGGAGTTCGAGACCAGCCTGGCCAACATGGTGAAACCCCGTCTTTACCAAAAATACAAAAATTAGGCTGGGCGCAGTGGCTCACGCCTGTAATCCCAGCACTTTGGGAGGCCGAGGCGGGCAGATCACAAGGTCAGGATTTCAAGACTGGCCTCACCAGCATGGTGAAACCGCGTCTCTACTAAAAATACAAAAATTAGCTGGGCATGGTAGCACACGCCGCGATTGCGCCACTGCACTCCAGCCTGGGCGACAGAGCGAGACTCTGTCTCAAAAAAAAAAAAAAAAAAACAAAAATTAGCCGGGTGTGGTGACTCATGCCTTTAGTCCCAGCTGCTCGGGAGGATGAGGCATGAGAATCACTTGAACTCAGGAAGTGGAGGTTGCAGTGAGCCGAGATCACACCACTGCCCTCCAGCCTGGGCGAAAGAGTGAGACTGTCTCAAAAACAACAACAAAACAAAACAAAACAACAACAAAAAATCTGTTGTTGTGTGACAAATTACCCTAAAACTCAGTGGCTTAAAACAACAAACATTTATTGTGTTCACAGTTCCTGAGGGCCAGGAATGTGGGAATGGCTTCATTGGGTGTCTCTGGATCCCTCTTGAGGGTGCAGTGAAGCTGTTGGACAGGGCAGCAGTCATCTCAAGTCTTTTATGACCTAGTCTCCCAAAGTCACACACCTTTTATTCCATGCATCCGAAATGAGTCACTAGATCTAGCCTACACTCAAAAGGAAAGACGTTAGGATCCTCTGCTCTTGGGCCGGGAGCGGTGGCTCACGCGTGTAATCCCAGCACTTTGGGAGGCCGAGGCAGGCAGATCACTTGAGGTCAGGAGTTCAAGAGCAGCCTGGCCAACACGGTGAAACCTCGTCTCTATTAAAAATACAAAAATTGGCTGGGTGCGTTGGCTCATGCCTGTAATCCCAGCACTTTGGGAGGCTGAGGCGGGCGGATCATGAGGTCAGGAGATCGAGACCATGGTGAAACCCCGTCTCTACTAAAAATACAAAAAATTAGCCAGGTGTGGTGGCGGGCGCCTGTAGTCCTAGCTACGCGGGAGGCTGAGGCAGAAGAATGGCGTGAACCTGGGAGGCGGAGCTTGCAGTGAGCTGAGATCGTGCCACTGCACTCCAGCCTGGGTGACAGAGCAAGACTCTGTCTCAAAAAAACAAAACAAAAATTAGCCGGGTATGGTGGCGCGTGCCTGTAATCCCAGCTACTCAGGAGGCTGAGGCAGGAGAATCGCTTGAAGCTGGGAGGTGGAGGTTGCAGTGAGCAGATATCGAGCCATTGCACTCCAGCCTGGGCAGCAGAACAAGACCCTGTCTCAAAAAAAAAAAAAAAAAAAAAAAAAAATCCTTTGCTCTTGAAAGGAAAAGTATCAGAGAATTTGGGGACTAATTTTCAAACCACCACAGGTAGGGAGAGGAAGAGAGACGCAGAGTTGTGGAGAGAGATGGACCCTTAAAGACTTGGGAGGGGCCGGGTGCAGTGGCGTGTATCTGTAATTCCAGTGCTTTGGGAAGCCGAGGCAGGAGGATCACTTGAGCCCAGGAGTTTGAGACCAGCTTGGACAACACAATGAGACCCCATCTCTGCAAAAAAAAAAAAAAATTTTTTTTTGAGACAGTCTCGCACCATTACCCAGACTGGAGTGCAGTGGTGTGATCTCAGCTCACTGCAACCTCTGCCTCCCGGGTTCAAGCAATTCTCCTGCCCCAGCCTCCCAAGTAGCTAGGATTATAGGAGCCCGCCACCAAGCCTGGCTAGTATTTTGTATTTTTAGTAGAGACAGGGTTTTACTATGTTGGCCAGGCTGGTCTTGAACTCCTGACCTCATGATCATTCCGCCTCGGTCTCCCAAAATGCTGGCATTACAGGTGTGAGCCACCGTGCCTGGCCTCTTCGAAAAATTTTAAAAACCTAGTCAGGCATGGCAATGCCCACTTGTAGTCCCAGCTACTTGGGAGGCTGAGATGAAAGGACGGCTTGAGTGCAGAAGGTCGAGGCTGCAGTGAGCCAAGATCACAGCATTGTACTCCAGCCTGGGCAACAGAGCAAGACACTATCTCCAAAAAAAAAAAAAAAAAAGTTAAGGATCTTGAGACGCAATCATCCTGCATTATCTGGTAGACTCTAAATCCAATGACAAGTGTCCTTATAAGAGAAAAAAAGCCATAGGGAGATTGGGAGAAGGCTGTGTGAAGATCGAGCCAGAGGTTGGAATGAGGCAGCCGCAAGCCAAGGAATGCCAAGAGCCACCAGGAGCTGGAAGAGGCATGAAACATTCGCCGCCTGGAGTCTGTGGAGGGAGTGTGGCCTTGCCAGCACCTTCATTCTGGACTTCTGACCTCTAGAGCTGTGAGACAATACATTTCTGTTGTGATACATGTTTGTGGTCATTTTTTGTGACAGCCAGCCTGGGGCTGGGGAGAAATTAAGACATGGAAGCTGGCTGGGTGCGGTGGCTCACACCTGCAATCCCAGCACTTTGGGAGGCTGAGGCAGGCGGACTGCTTGGGCTCGAGACCAGCCTGGGCAATATGGCGAAACTCCATCTCTATTTGTATTTAGTAAAATTTAAAAAGAAAGAAAGATATGGAATCCGACAGAGGCAGTGGCGATGAAGGAACTAGAGCTATACAGAAAGTGAAAGGCTGACTGATACTGCAGGAAGAGCAGACTCTACCTAAAATGTAGGGCTTTCCTCCTCCAGGAAGCCTTCCCTGATCAACGCCCCCCCCCCGCCCCCGCAGACTGGGTCAGTGCTTCCTGTGAACATTCACAATGCCTTGTGCTACCTCCATGAGAGCACACATCTCATTAGAAAGAGACTGTGTCCCCATTTGTTCCACCAGAGGGCCCAAGCCTAACCCGTCTCTGAGTCCGCAGCCTCACTGCACCCAGAGCCTGGAGTACAGGGGTCCTCAAGAGAGGACTCAGGCATTATTGAATGAAACCATGCTCATGATATCTTTCCCTGGAGAGTCTGCCATTTCCCATGTGCCTGGGTGACACTTGGATTTTCTGCAGTGCCCATGGAGGGCCTTGCCTCCTCCAGGACGTCTTCCCTGAACTCCAAGCCATGGCCAGGTGCCTCTTCTAGGCTCCCACAGTGCCCTGCGCTGCCTCCATTGTTGAATATCATACCAAATCTCATTATACCAAGGTCGCTCTCCTACCCCACCCTCCCAGACTAGGCAAGTCCCTAGTCCGACTCAGGTCAGGGTGTCAGAATTTTCCAAGGAGACCACAGGAGAATATGTTGAATGAATAAATAAATGAGTGAATGAAATAAAAACATAGGGACTGTGGCACTGAAAGACAGGCGAGAAAATAATGTTTTTGTATAGGGTTTAAGAGGAAGGCTTCGGCCGGGTGCGGTGGCTCATGCCTGTAATCCCAGCACTTTGGGAGGCTGAGGCGGGCAGATCACGAGGTCAGGAGATCGAGACCATCCTGGCTAACACGGTGAAACCCCGTCTCTACTAAAACTATAAAAAATTAGCCGGGCATTGTGGTGGGCGCCTGCTGTGGTTCCAGCTACTCAGGAGGCTGAGGCAGGAGAATGACCTGTGAACCTGTGAGGCAGAGCTTGCAGTGAGCCGAGATAGCACCACTGCACTCCAGCCTGGGTGAGCCGAGATAGCGCCACTGCACTCCAGCCTGGGTGACAGAGCGAGATTTCGTCTAAAAAGAAAAAGAAAAGAAAAAGAGGAAGGCTTCCTGGTGTGATATAACATTTAACTTTGATTTATTTATTTATTTATTTTATTTTTTTTTTTTTATTTTTTGTGAGACAGAGTCATTCTATCGCCCAGGCTGGAGCACAGTGGTGGCAGAGTCTCATGATCTCGGCTCACTGTAACCCCCACCTACGGGTTCAAGCGATTCTCCTGCCTCAGTCTCCCAAGTAGCTGGGATTACAGGCGCCCACCACCACGCCCAGCTAATCTTTGTATTTTTAGTAGAGACGGGGTTTCACCATGTTGGCCAGGCTGATCGCTGGTCTTGAACTCCTGACCTCAGGTTATCTGCCCACCTTGGCCTCCCAAAGTGCTGGGATTACAGGTGTGAGTCACTGCCTGGCCAACATTTAACTTTCTGACTGTCTCCATAATCCTAACCAGTGCTCAGGATGCATCTTTTCCCCTCGAGTCCTCCCCGCAGCCTCCTTCTCAGCTTCTCCCCCTCCAGTTTCCCTCCCCTTGCAATCCATGCCCCACGGATCCCAGAGGGTTTTATTTTTTTTTTTTTTTGAGACAGGGTTTTGCTTTGTCACCCAGGCTGGAATGCAATGGCATGATCACAGCTCACAGCAACCTCAACTTCCTGGGTTCAACTGATCCTCTCATCTCAACCTCCCAAGTAGCTGGGACTACAGTTGTGTGCCACCACACCCAGCTATTTTTTAATTTTTCTTTTTAAACTGTATTTACTTATTTATTTATTTATTTAAAACAGGGTCTTGCTCTGTCACCCAGGCTGGAGTGCAGTGGTGTGATCATAGCTCACTCCCAGGCTCCAGGGATCCTCTTGCCTCAGCCTCCCAAGTAGCTGGGGCCACAGGTGCATGTCATACACCCAGCTAATTTCTGTATTTTTTTTTTTTTTTTTTGTAGAGACAAGGTTTCACCATATTGCCCACACTAGTACTTTTTTTTTTTTTTTTTTTTGAGACGGAGTTTCGATCTTGTTGCCCAGGCTGGAGTGCAATGGCGCGATATCGGCTTGCTGCAACCTCCGCCTTCAGGGTTCAAGCAATTCTCCGGCCTCAGCCTCCCAAGTAGCTGGGATTACAGACCATGCGCCACCACGCCCGGCTGATTTCGTATTTTTAGTAGAGACAGGATTTCTCCATGTTGGTCAGGCTGGTCTCGAACTCCCAACCTCAGGATCCGCCTGCCTTGGCCTCCCAAAGTGCTAGGATTATAGGCGTGAGCCACCGTGCCAGGCCAACACACTAGTCATTTTTTATTTTTTTGTAGTGATAGAGGTCTCACTATGCTGGCTGGGCTGGTCTTGAACTCCTGGCCTCAAGCAATCCTTCCACCTTGGCCTCCCAAAGTGCTGGGATTACAGGCGAGAGCCACCATGCCCGGCCCCTGAGTGGTTGTGTTACATTCATAGTGGACCCTGCCTCTCCCACAGCTCCCCTGCACCTCTGGACAAAGTCCCCCTCCTCAGCCTTTCTTGTCGTGACCAGATTCTTCTAATGTCCTTGAAGATCCACCTCTGAGAGAAGTTTTCTGACCTGCAGGCTGGGTTTGGGGTACTCTCTGGGCTCCCCCAGTGAGCTGAGCCACCTCAATGATGACGACGATTGCCCATATCACTCTGTTTTAACATGGTTTGTCTCTCACGCAAAGCTGATTCTGCCCCTCCCCTGCTCACAGACCTCCCACGGCTCCCCAGTGCCCTGGGGGGAAAAAAGCCCAGGTCCTCAGCCTGGCCTGAGAGACCCCACAGGCCCTGGCCACCCCCAGTCCCCAGCCTCATCTCTTCTCTCACCACACAGACCTCCTGCCCTGGGATCTTTGCCAAACTGTTTCCTCTAACCGGGCTCCCTTTCTCCCTTCTCTGCTGGGCAAATTCCTACTCAGACTTCTGCACACTTCAGGAGTCCCCTCCTCCAAGAAGCCATCTGGCAATGCCACGAGGTGAGCAGGGGCCTCCTCAGAGCTCTGGAAGCCACCTGTGCTGCCTCCATTATAGCGCAAAGACAGACTGGGCTCGGTGCCCAGACGGGGGGGGAACGACCAGGCCGGAGGTGGGTCCCAGATGTGGATTTCATGCCTGTTCGTCTCGGGCGCTGGGAACAAAGTTTGGGTCATGAGGAACATATGGGGCCTGCTCTGCACCATGCTTTCATCTCCTATCTCCCTAGGCCCTGAGTGGGAGGCGGCAGCGCCAGGCCTCTACGGGCCTGGGTGGTTCCCACAGCCCCTCTTGGCCTCCTCAACACGCTCTCCCTGCCTTTAACTCCCACTGCCCTTGGGAGCCTAGAAAAGTCCTCCCTGATCTATATTCTCGCCTTCTGAGTTCCAGTCTCCTGGAGGAGGTGTGGACTGTGGACTCTGGGTGTTTAAATTTTATATATATATATATATATATATTTTTTTTTTTTTTTTTTTTGAGACAAGAGTCTTGCTCTGTTGCCAGGCTGGAGTGCAGTGGCGCAGTTTTGGCTCACTGCAACCTCAATCTCCCGGGTTCAAGCGATTCTCCTGCCTCAGCCTCTAGAGTAGCTAGGACTACAGCTGTGTACCACCATGCCTAGCTTCTTTTTCTTTTTTTTCTTTTTTTTGTTGAGAAGAAGTCTTGTTTTGTCGCCCAGGCTGGAGTGCAGTGGTGTGATCTCGGCTCACTGCAACCCACCTCCCGGGTTCAAGCAATTCTCCTGTTTCAGCCTCCCGAGGAGCTGGGACTACAGGCGCATGCCACCACACCCAGCTACTTTTTGTATTTTTAGTAGAGATGGGGTTTCACCATGTTGGTAAGACTGGTCTTGAACTCCTGACTTCAGGTGATCTGCCCACCTCGGCCCCTCAAAGTGTTGGCATTACAGGCATGAACCACCATGCCCAGCCTAATTTTTCTGTTTTTAGTAGAGACGGGGTTTCACCATGTTGGAAGGATGGTCTCGAACTCCTGACCTCAAGTGATCCACCTGCCTTGGCCTCCCAAAGTGCTGGGATTACAGGCGTGAAAGACCGTGCCCGGCCTAAATAATGTTAATAACAAACTCAACGCCCTGAGCAGTGGCTCACGCCTGGTGATGGGATTACCCAGCACTTTGGGAGGCTGATGCCGGAGGATTGCTTGAGCCCAGGAGTTCAAAGCCAGCCTGGGCAACAGCAAAACCTAACCTCTAAAAAAAACAAAAACAAAAACAAAAAAAACCTAGCTTGGTGGCTTGCGCCTGTAGTCCTAGCTACTTGGGAGGCTGAGGCAGGAGGATGCCTTGAGGCTGGGAGGTCAAGGCTACATTGGGCTGTGATTGTGTCACTGCACTCCTGCCTGGAAGACAGAGTGAGACCCTATCTCAAAATAAATAAATAAATAAATAAATAAATAAATAACTCATACAGCTCTCAGTCTGCGCTAGGCACTGTTCTAAGCCCATTATATATATTAACTCATTTAATCCTCAAAACGTACCCTGTAGATTATTTTCTATCATTATTATCATCTTCATATTATAGATGAGAAAACTGAGGGACACGGATCAGCAGGGCTGGGATTTGTTGTTTTGTTTTTTGTTTTTTTTTTTTTGAGATGCAGTCTCGCTGTGTTGCCCAAGCTGGAGTGCAGTGGCATGATCTCGGCTCACTGCAACCTCCACCTCCTCGATCCAAGCGATTCTCCTGCCTCAGCCTCCCGAGTAGCTGGGATCACAGGTGTGCACCACCGGGCCTTGCTAATTTGGGGGGGATTTTTTTGTTTTTGTTTCGTTTTGTTTTTTTCTGTTTTTTGTTTGTTTGTTTTGGCTTTTTGTTTGTTTTTCGCTGTCTAGCGGAGGTTGCAGTGAGCCGAGATCATGCCACTATACTCCAGCCTGGGCAACAGAGCGAGAATGTCTCAAAACAAACAAACAAAAGGGACCTTGAGATGGGGAGAGATTATTCTGGATTATCTGGGTGGCCCCATCTCCCATCCAAGAACTAACAGGGTCTGACTCTGCTTAGCTTCTGAGATCAGACAAGATCGGGTTCATTCAGGGTGGTATGGTGGTAGACTGGGTGCCCCTCGTCTAATTACAGGAGTCCTTAAAGGCAGAGAACCTTTCCCAGCCATGGTCAGAAAGAGATGTGAGGATAGAAGAGGCAGGAAAAATCTGAAATGTGAAAGGGACTCGACCTGTCGTGGTTGGCTGTAAAGATGGAAAAAAGGGTCATGAATCAGGCAGTGTGGGTGGCCTCTAGAAACTGGGAATAGAAAGGAAACAGATTCTCTCTTAGAGGCTCCAGATGGAATGCAGCCTCGTTAGCACCTTGATTTTAGCCCAGTGAAACCCATGTGAGGCTTTTTTGATCTGTAGAGCTGTAAGATGATAAATTTGTGTTGTTTCAGCTGCTGAGTGTATGGTAATTTGTTATGGCAGTAACAGGAAAGGAATTCGACAGTTCTTCTGTGTTACTGAGCACGTGAGGGAATTCTACGTCCCCACCTTCATACAATTGAGTGGAACCACATGAGTAATCCCGATGAATGAGCTGTGATTGGAAGGGCCGGGAGTCGTTCCTGGACCAAAGCTGTTTTGCTTGCATAAGACCATTCAGTGCTTTTCCTCTTTCCTTGTCTCAGTGATCAAGGATGCCCTGGGTTACAGCTGGTGCTACAAGGTAGTGAACATCTCTCAGCCTGGGTCCTTGACTGTGTGGAAAACCAACCACATGTTGGTTATACAATGGAACATGTATATGAACAAGAAAGAAACTTTGTTTTCTTTTTCCTTTTTTTTTCTTTTCTTTCTTTCTTTCTTTTTTCTTTTTTTTTTTTTTTTTTTTTTTTTTTTTTTTTGAGACAGGGTCTTGCTCTGTCAACCAGGCTGGAGTATCATGGCCCAATCATAGTTCCCTGCAGGCTGGACCTCCTGGACTCAAACAATCCTCCTGCCTCAGCCTCCCAAGTATGAGGACTACAGGCAGGCACACACCACGATACCTCCTGGACTCAAACAGTCCTCCTGCCTCAGCCTCCCAAGTATGAGGACTACAGGCAGGCACACACCACGATGCCCGGCTAATTTTTGTATTTTTTTTGTAGAGATGGAGTATCACCATGGTGCCCACGCTGGTCTAGACCTGGGCTCAAGTGATTACCAGCCTCGGCCTCCTAAAGTGCTGAGATTACAGGCGTGAGCCACCACACTCAGCCAGAACTAAATAAACTCTGTAGAGCCAACAGAGCTAGCCTAACCTGCCTAATGGAAGGTCTCAGTGAAGTAGGGAAACTGGCTTGCCATTACATGAAAAGGTGTGTTGCAGGAAGAGAACAGCAAGAGCAAAGGTCCTGGGGCAGAGTGTGCATTAAAAAATGCAGAAGGAAAAAAAGAGTTTATTTTTAGCGATGGGGTCTCACTCTGTTGCCCAGGCTGGAGTGCAGTGCTGCGATCATAGCTCACTGCAGCCTCCAACTCCTGGACTTGAGCAATCCTCTGCCTCAGCCTCTCAAGTAGCTGGGACTATAGGTGTGCACCACCATGCCCAGCTTTTTTTTTTTTTTTTTTTTTTTTTGTAGAGATTGGGTTTTGCTATGTTACCAAGTTTGCTGGTCTTGAACTCCTGGCTTCAAGTGATTCCCACCTCAGCCTCCCAAAGTGCTGGGGTTACCAGCATGAGCCACCATGTCTGTCCTGACATGATTTAAAGTGATCATCCTGGCTTCCATGTGAAGACTTTCAGGGGGTAGTGATGAGAGCAGTGTGGGGACTATTGTAATAATCCGGACGAGCAGTGATGGTGGCTTGGACAAAGGTGGTAGCAATAGAGTGGTAAAAATGGTTGAATTATGGGAGATATTTTGTAGATGTGGACAGGATTTGCTCATGGATTGGATATGAAGGTGGAGTATGGGGGCAGTGAATGCCCAACTGAATTGGCTTCGAGAGAGGATGAAAATAACAAAGATAAGGAATATACTTTTTCTGGAACAGAGGACACTTCTTAGAAAATCCCTTGGCTGGGCGCGGTGGCTTATGCCTGTAATCCCAGCACTTTGGGAGGCTGAGGTGGGTGGATCACCTGAGGTCAGGAGTTCGAGACCAGCCTGGCCAACATGGGGAAACCCGTCTCTACTAAAAATACAAAAATCAGCTGGGCGTGGTGGTGCGTGCCTGTGATCCCAGCTACTCAGGAGACTGAGGCAGGAGAATCGCTTGAACCTGGGAGGCGGAGGTTGCTGTGAGCCAAGATCGCTCCACTGCACTCCAGCCTGGGTGACACAGTGAGACTCCATCTCAGAGAGAAAGGAAGGAAGGAAGGAAAATCCCTTAAGACTGGTCACGGTTGCTCACGCCTGTAATCCCAACACTTTGGGAGGCTGAGGCAGGAGGATTGCTTGAGCTCGGGTGTCGAGACCAGCCTGGGCATCATAGTGAGACCCCATCTCTACTAAAAAAGAAAAGAAAAGAAAATCTCATAAAAGACTCCTACTTCAGAGATGCCCCCACCCTGGGTTCATCGGGAGGCTAAGGGCAGGTTCTCCCAGATCATGTAACATTTTATTGGTGGCATGGGGGTCAAATGGTCTCCCTGGAGGCAATTTCTTGCCTTTTTCCATCTAACCAAGAGCAAACCCAGAACGTTTGCTAGAAGGCACCTTTCTCCCTGCCTGGTATCCTGTGACATCATGGCATATCCTGACTCCCCATTGGCTGAGAGCCCCAGCTTTCTCTCAGGGAAGGAAATTATTAGGCAACACAAATCTGACTAGCACCCAGTTACATCATAGGAGTGTGCTTATTGTATTGGCCACTTTGTTCCAGGTCCAAATGGACCTTAGGCCAGCGCGGTGGCTCATGCCTATAAACCCAGCACTTTGGCAGGCCAAGGTGGAAGGATCACTTGAGCCCAGGAGTTCGAGACCAGCCTGGGCAACATAGAGAGACCTCGTCTCTACCAACAACAAAATTAGCCAGGCATGGTGGCCTGTGCCTGTGGTCCTGGCTACTTGGGAGGCTGAGGTGGGAGGATTGCTTGAGCCCAGTAGGTCAAGGTTGCAGTGAGCTACCTACCATAGAGCCACTGCACTCCAGCTTGGGCAACAGAGTGAGACCCAGTCTCAAAAAACTAAATAATTAAAATAAAATAAAATAAAAATATTTGGCTGGGCACAGTGGCTTATGCCTGTAATCCCAGCACTTTGGGAGGTCTAGGTGGGCGGATCACCTGAGGTCAGGGGTTCGAGACCAGCCTGGGCAACGTGGTGAAACCCCATCTCTACTAAAAATACAAAATTAGCCAGGCGTGGTGGCGCTCACCTGTAGTCCCAGCTATTTGGGAGGCTGAGGCAGGAGAATTGCTTGAACCGGGGAGGTGGAGGTTGCAGTGAGCTGAGATCGTGCCATTGTACTCCAGCCTGGGCAACAAGAGCAAAACTCCATCTCAAAAAAATAAGTAAGTAAATATACCTATAAATACAATAATTTTTTTAAAAAAGAGGAAGAAACAAACAAATGGACCTTAAATCACATCCCTTCCTCTAAGACTCCCTGAGTACCCCCTCAGTGACTATCCTAAAAAGATCACCCAAATTTGAGATTATTTTGTTTGCCGTGGGTGCAGGTGCAGAGGTCAGGGTGGCAAGTTAGGTCCCAGGCTGTGGCAACCTTCCATTCCGTGGTACTTACCGCTTCCTGCCTTTTGAGCCCCTCCCCTCTGGCGTGCAGGCCAATTGTTGAGTGGGAATACAATTCCGCTTAGCACCAAGTTATGTCATACCACTCTGTGGCTTCCGATTGGCTATTCTTTCAAAAATGAGTCACCCAAAGTATCTTAATTCCTTTCTCAGAGCCTATCCTGAGGCCCATCAGAAACCAAAAGTTCCTACGTCTGGAATTTTCTAGAAATCTGGAACTGCTGTCCCTCCCTATGTGGGATTTCCCGCCTTTTCCAACCAAGCCCCGCCCATTGGCCTTTGGCCTATCATCTGGCAACACCAGTCTGACTAGCATCCAATGACGTCATAAGAGCGCTCTCATTGGATTGGCCACTTTGTCAGGGTCCTGTGGTGCTGTGGTCCTAACTTCAGTTCCGTGTATTGATTCAAGGCCTTGTTCGCTTCCCTCTAGAGACTGTGCCAGCATCGATCAGGGGTCTGTAGACAAAAATTCCCCAAGATTTGAGACTTTATTGGGGGAAATAGATCACTGGCGGGGAATGAGCCACAGGGCAAAGGAGGAACTGTTGGAACCAGATGTCCGTCTTGCCGCCTTTTGCTAAAAGTTCCGCACGCCTGCGCGGCGTGGGCGCATGCATAGTGTCGTCGGGGCTCTGCGACGTCTGATTGGCTCTCTACGGCGCACCATCGAGGTAGAAGGCTCAGCTCCTAGTCGCTCCCAAATTATTTTGTTGGCGTTCGAGGCAGCCCCATCTCACAACTAGTGCTCCGGCCTGGGGCTGGGTGTGGATGCCCGCACGCCGCGGCAGCCTCCGGCGCGCTCCTCCTGCTGCAGCCGCCTCAGGGGCCGGGCCCAGCGCGGCCTCCATGGCAGCGCGAGGCCGTGGCGGTCGAGGATGAGGCGCGTGGGGTCGGGGTCGCCCACTGCGCTGCCCAGCAGCAGGTAGTCGGTACCTGGCTGCAGGCGCAGGCAGCCGCAGGCCAGGTCGGCGCGGGGCACCCAGGCGTCCTGGTCGCCGCGTCGCACGGGCTGCGCCCGCTGCTTGTAAACGGTCAGCACGCGCACGGCCAGCCGCTGCCATGCTGGGCCCGCCGCGTCGGACGCTAGCACCTGCGCGCGGAGAACTGTGGGGAGGGGAGATGTCAGCCCGGGTCGTGGGGAGCTTCCAGGGTACCTCTGGGTCCCGTGGGGTCAGTCACAGTGGGCAGGAGCCCGAGACCGGTGGGTGGGCTTCTGGTATCGCAGTGGGGAGAGAAACCTTGAACTTTTGAGAGTTTGACCCTAAATCGTGAGTGGTAGAGCCCGCTGGAGGAAACATCTTTGAGATAAGGAGTTAAACTACAGTAGGTGGGGCTGGGGACAGGGCAGAAGAGGCAGGTCCAGGGTCTCTAATACAGTGGAGTCAGAAGGTATCAATGGTGGAATTCTTGGGAAGGAGGGGTCACATTGCCAGGGGAGGGGCTCTGGGATAAATTTGGAGGACCAGAAGAAGGAAGAGATTGGTCCCTGGAATGTGAGGGCTGAGGTCATACTGATAGTGATTCAGAAAAACATAATTTTTTTTTTTTTTTGAGATGGAATCTTACTCTGTTGCCCAGTCTGGAGTGCAGTGGTGTGATCTCAACTCACTGCAGCCTCTGCCTCCCAGGTTGAAGTGATTCTGGTGCCTCAGCTTCCTGAGTAGCTGGGTTTACAGGATCCTGCCACCACACCTGGCTAATTTTTGTATTTTTAGTAGAGATGGAGTTTCACCATGTTGGCCAGGCTGGTCTCGAACTCCTGACCTCAAGTGATCTGCCCACCTCGGCCCCCACAAAGTGCTGGGATTATTGGCATGAGCCACTGCGCCCAGCCAGAAAAATGCACTTTCTGAGAGGTTGGGTGGGACTCTGACTAGCCAGCTGGGTCTGCGGGGCAGGAGATCCCTGCGGAAGGTGGGGAAAAGCTTTCCACCTTTGAAGGCCTAGAACACTAGTGACCAGATGAGGATCCTGAGGGAGAAGTCTGCTGTCCTATAAATTGAGAGAAATAGCTGGGGTTGGTCTAGATTTGTTGGCTGGGCCGAACTCCTGAGTGTCTTAAGAGAGCTGAATAGCCTGAGGTCATAGACCCCAAGGTCATGGAGCAGGTGTGGGCTGGGGATTAGGGAACCGTGGGACAAGTCTTTATGGGGAGTAGGGCTAAGGCTCAAATATCTGGGACCATGAAGGGAAGCAGAAAGGGTCTCTGAGATAGGGAGGACAGGGCAAGAGTTCATTCCACTCAACCAGTTCCCCTATCTCTTCCATCCCTCAGAGATGTCAGGCTGAAGGAGATGATGAAACTCTGCAAGCCCAAGAACATGGGGAAAGAGGAGACACAGGAAGGTAGTGAATGCCCCCTCCCCACTCCCCCTCCCCATTTGTCTTCTGCCCCATCAATTTCTAGTTCAGGAAGGGGCTTTGGAATCCAACACTCCTTCCCATTTAAGATGAGAAAGTGGAAGGCCAGAAAGGGGGTGGCTTAGAAGCAGTTATCAGAACCAGTTGTGTAGCCTTCAGCTGTCTGTCTCCCCAGCACTCACCATGGTCCTGCTGGCAGTACCTCCGAAGGCTCATGTGTACCCTGGTGTCCGACATATTGCAGTAGTTTTGACATTGAGGGTCTGGGGAGGGTCAGGCTGTCTGCAGTGGGCTTCTGGGGCCTAGACCACAGCCTTCTACCCCTGCCCATCCCTCTATTCTATCTTGATGGCCAGCTGGGGCACCCAAGCCTTTGGGACTGGGCTCAATGGGTGACCCATGTATCCCCATCTGGGGACCCAGTCAGCCCATCCCCAGTCCCACTTGCCACTCAGGGACCTCCATGCCAGACTGTCTTACCAGAGCTATAAGCACCAGGAGTAGTGGCAAGGGTGGTTGTTGCCTCTGGAATTCCTGTGAGACCAAAGGAGAAATTAACCTCTTAGTCATTTCCCCCAGGATCCCCTCGCCCCTGCCCCGGGAATCCAGGCACCCAAACTCTTAAGTGTTTATTCCTTTAGGACTCAAGAGTGCAAGCATCCCTTGCCTTCCTCTCCCGGGACGCAGGCGTCCAGGCCCCAAGCCTTCTTTTCCTCAAGAGTCCAGAATTTTAGTCCCTGCTTATCCAAGGGCCCAGAGTCCAGCCTCCAGCCTTGGGCTCCCAATTCCCAAGGCCCCAGCCCTCACTGCACCTGCTCACTGGAGACCTGGGATGTCTCCTTCCCGCTCTACTCAGGCTTGTCGCCTGGCCCCTCAAGACTCACGCTGGCAGGGCATCCTGGGGGAGCGGCTCTGCTGGTAGCCAGGGCCACAGCGGTTGCAGGTCAGGCCTGTGACCCCTAACTTGCAGGTGCACTGCCCACTGGTCTGGTTGCAGGTTCCTCCTGTTGCCCCAATAGGGTGGCACTGGCAGGCTACATGAGCAGAGGAGCTGGGGGCATGGGGTATCGGGGCCCCAGATGCCCCTCCCAATTCCACAGTGCCTCCTCCCTCAGCCTGGGGAGTCCAGGCCCCCAGCCCCTCTTCCCTCAGACCCAGGAGTCCAGGCCCCCAGCCCCTGCTCCCTCAGGCCCAGAGTCCAGGCCCCCAGCCCCTCCTCCCTCAGCCTGGGGAGTCCAGGCCCCCAGCCCCTCTTCCCTCAGACCCAGGAGTCCAGGCCCCCAGCCCCTCCTCCCTCAGGCCCAGAGTCCAGGCCCCCAGCCCCTCCTCCCTCAGATCCAGGAGTCCAGGCCCCCAGCCTCGCCTCCCTCAGGCCCAGAAGTCCAGGACCGCAGCCCCTCCTCCCTCAAACCTAGAAGTCCAGGATGCCAGCCCCTCCTCCCTCAGACCCAGGAGTCCAGGCCCCCAGCCCTTCCTCCCTCAGACCCAGAGTCCAGGCCCCCAGCCCCTGCTCCCTCAGTCCCAGGAGTCCAGGCCCCCAGCCCCTGCTCCCTCAGTCCCAGGAGTCCTAGCCCCTAGCCCCTCTTCCTTCAGCCCCAGGAGTCCAGGACCCCAGCCCCTCCTCCCTCAGATCCAGGAATCCAGGCCCCCAGCCCCTCCTCCCTCAGCCCCAGGAGCCCAGCCCCGCCTCTGTTCCCCCCAGGCCTGTCTGCAGGCCACACTCACCCCTGCAGGCCCTGCGGCTGGAGATAGGCTGGCTAGGGTCCCTCCAGAACCCAGGTTGGCAGTAGTGGCAGTGCCGCCCGGCTGTGTGGTGGCGGCACCGCTCACAAACACCCCCACTCCGGCCGCCCGACAGTCTGAACAGCTCAGAGTTGAACCGGCAGCGTCGGGCGTGCTGGTTGCAGGAGCAGGCTAGGAGCAAAATGGGGTGGGGGCACATCAGGGCCGAGTGTGCTGCTCGCCAGTCCTCAGCTTTCTTCCCATGGTGCTGCCCTCATGAAGGGAAGCCGTGAGTGTCCAAGGTAGAAGAGAATGCCTGGGTCCCAGGACATCTCTATTAGTATCTTTTTTTTTTTTTTGAGACGGAGACTCGCTCTGTCACCCAGGCTGGAGTGCAGTGGCGCGACCTCAGCTCACTGCAACCTCCACTTCCCAGGTTCAAGCGATTCTCCTGCCTCAGCCTCCCAAGTAGCTGGAACTACAGGCGCGTGCCACCACACCCAGCTAATTTTTTTGTGTGTGTTTTTAGTAGAGATGGGGTTTCACCGTGTTAGCCAGGATGGTCTCTCATCTTTTAAATGGGTAGGCCGGGCTCATGCCTGTAATCCCAGCACTTTGGGAGGCCAAGGTAGGTGGATCACCTGAGGTCAGGAGTTCGAGACCCACATGGCCAAAATGGCGAAAACCCATCTATTAAAAATAAAAAAATTAGCTGGCCGTGGTGGCTTGTGCCTGTAGTCCCAGCTACTCGGGAGGCTGAGGCAGGAGAATCTCCTGAACTCGGGAGGTGGAGGTTGCAGTGAGCCAAGATCGCACCACTGCACTCCAGCCTGGGCAATGGAGCAAGACTCCATCTCAAAAAAAAAAAAAAAGGTACATTGGACTGGAGCTGGTAAGGCCGAGGGGACTCATGAACCTCCTGAACATCTGTGAAACTGGGCCTCTAAAGAGTAGGCTGCATCCGGGCGCGATGGCTCATGCCTGTAATCCTAGCACTTTGGGAGGCAAAGGTGGGCAGATCACCTGAGGTTAGGAGTTTAAAACCAGCCTGGCCAGCGTGGTGAAACCCTGTCTCTACCAAAAATACAAAAATTAGCTGGGCGTGGTGGCACGCGCCTGTAATCCCAGATACTCGGGAGGCTGAGGCAGGAGAATTGCTTGAACCCAGGAGGTGGAGGTTGCAGTGAGCCGAGATCGCGCCACTGCACTCCAACCTGGCGACAGAGCAAGACTCCATCTCAGAAAAAACAAAAAACAAAAAGAGTGGGCTATGGCCTGTGGAATCAGACCCTTTTAGCCTTGTGTGTCTCTCTGACTCTATTCCCTGGACAGGTGATTTCTCCCTTCTGTAGTTTGATTGGCTGTGAAATGGCATTTATAATGTTTACTTCTTGAGGCTTAAATGAGATAAAGTGGATAAAAAGTGCATAGCCGAGGCCTGGCGGAGAGCAAGTACTTGGATGTCTAGCATTCGTACGTGCAGGGCGCCCTGAGCTAAGTGTTTGATGTATTTCATCTCCACAAGGGCTCTGTGAGGCTGGCACTATTATCATCCCCATTTTACAGAGGGAGAAAGCTGAGGCACAGAGAGGTACAGCTAGCGGGTAGTTGGAGGCAGGACTTAAACACAGGTCTTCTAGCTTGACAGTCTGAGCTCTTAGCTCACTCCAGTAATACACAGCTCACGTGAGGATTATTTAGCATGTGCATTATCCTGGGAGCGTTTGTCAGGTTTTTTAAGGTGGCTCTCAAACCTTACTACCCATCAGAATTACCAGGGAAATGTTTTGTTGTTGTTTTTATTAAAAATGCATTAACAGGGCATAGTGGCCCACACCTGTAAGTCCCAGCTACTCTAGAGGCCGAGGTGGGAGGATCACTTGAGCCTGGGAGTTGGAGGCTGCAGTGAGTTATGATTGTACCACTGCATTCCAGCCTGGGCAACAGAGTGAGACCTTGTCTTTAAAAAAGAAGCAAAAACCCAAAACAACAACAAAAGCCAGATTGCAGGACTCCTCCCTAGGCTTTCTGATGGGCCCAGGGATCTGTATTTCCAGCAAGCACTGCAGAGTGAGATGCTGATACAGGGGGTTCACAGACCACTCTTTTTTTTTTTTTTTTTTTTTTTTTTTTTTGAGACAGGGTCTCACTCTCGCCCAGGCTGGAGTGCAGTAGCACAATCATAACTCACCGCAGCCTCTAACTCCTGGGCTCAAGGGATCTTCACACCTCAGCCTCCTCGGTAGCTGGGTCCACAGGCGTGCACCACCACACCAGGCTACTTTAAAATTTTTTTTTGTAAAGACGGGGACTCATTATGTCTCCCAGGCTCATGGACACTCTTTGAAGAGACTTGAACTGCAGGGTGTTTTGACTCTAAGAGGTCTGAGAGCCCTGGACTGGCAGGTCCCTGAGAGCCCAGAAGAGTCGTGGGATAATCAGGGAGCTCAGACGGCTGCATGTTCTTGGAAAAAGAACTCCCCCTCTCCCAGCCTCTGTTTTCTCCCTGTCTAGAGAGAATCCAGATCCCTCTCTCCCAGGGTTTTTGTGGACATTCAAAGTGGCAAAGCTATTCAGATGATCAGTGAGTTGAGTCAGGCTTTGGATTCTTTCTGACCCAAGGGTAATCGTTTTACCTCACTTCCCCTGTGGAAAACTCAGATGACGGAGGGGAGATGCAGACCAGGATGTCTGTGAAGCCCATAGTTCTGCCGCAGGCATTAGTCTCACCTGGTCACCCTGACCTTTCTCCACCGCAGCATTGTCAGTCTCTTACCCGGGTTTGGAGGGCACTGCCCTGCTCAGTCTGGGGGGATGTGGTGACCCTCAGGAGGACAGCCTCCCCAGCGCCCAGGCCCTGTCCAGGCCCAGGATGAAGGCTGCCTCATCCTCAGGCCAGGTGAGTCTCACCCCTCACTCCCCTGCTTAGGTAAAAGATTTGGCCAAAGAATGGGGGTGGTCTGTAAGTTAGCCCATGTGATCTTCATGTATGAAGAAATAGAGGGGCAGAGGCCGGGCGTGGTGGCTCACGCCTGTAATCCCAGCATTTTGGGAGGCTGAGGCTGGCGGATCACCTGAGGTCAGGAGTTCGAGACCAGCCTGGCCAACATGGCGAAACCTCATCTCTACTAGAAATATAAAATTAGCCGGGCGTGGTGGCGCACACCTGTAATCCCAGCTACTCGTGAGGCTGAGGCAGGAGAATGGCTTGAACCCCAGAGGCGGAGGTTACAGTGAGCCAAGATGGCGCCACTGCACTACAGCCTGGGTGACAGAGCAAGACTCCATCTCAAAAAAAAAAAAAGAAAAGAAATAGAGGGCTGGGAGGCAAAGAGCATGGGAGGTGGAGAGGGAAGGCCAGGGTACACTTGCACATGTGTGTATGTGTCTGTGTCTGTTGGTAGAGTTACCTCCCAGGACCTCAGACCCTCTACCAAGTGTCTCAGGCTGGAGGAGGGAGGGGGTCAGGGCCAGAAGGAGCTGACACTGGCTGTCTCTGAGGAGGGACTGTTGGAGGGAGGTAGGGAAGGCCTGGTATGGAAGCACCTGTGGGAAAGAGGGCATCACATGGGACATTCCTGGGGGGCCCCTGTCCAGCTGGATGGAGCAGTGGATTGTCACGGCATCTAGGAACTCAGGGCTCTCTGGGTTCAATCCCTTGCTGGCAATGAGACTTAGGGCAAGTGACCTCTCTTTGAGCCTCACTTTCCTCAGCTGGGGAGTGGCGACTTTGGCAGGTGCTCAGGAAGCCGTTCCTTTGTGCCAGGTACCACATTGGGCTTTATTTAAAGGCTTTATGTGTATTAATGCATTTAATTTTCACTATAGCCTGTAAAGGATGTGCTGTTACTATCCCCACTCTATGGTGGAGGAAACTGAGGCGCCAAAAGGTTAGGTCACTTGCCCAGGTCTCACAGCGGGTAAGCAGAGGAGCTAGGATTCAAGCTCAGATAGTCTGGCTGCCAGGCCACCAAGGCCGTGCTCCTTGTCTGCCTCTTGTCTGCCACCTGGTGTGACAGTACCCAGCAGGAGTTTGGCAGGGACAGGCTGAGACCCCAGAACTTGGCTTCCTGAGCTCAGATCCTGGCCCTGCCACACGCAGCCACTGTGTGTCCTTGTGCAGGGGACTTCTGAACTCTAGCCCTGAGTCTTCTCATCTGTAAAATGGGCCTGTTGACAATCCCTGCCTGGCACACAGTAGGTGATTGATAAATATGTGTTTAGTGACCGAATACTTTCCCCCTGTGGTTGGTTTGAGGAGTCAGGTGCCATCCAGCTGTCCTGTTCCCCTACAACTGTTCAATAAATATTACCCAAGTACCTGCATCCAGCCAGGCCCTGGGATGGGTGCTCGGAAACTGTTATTACATCATCATCATCACCACCATCATCATCATCACATCACCACCACCACCGTCATTACCATCATCACCATCATCCCATCACCACCACCATCACCATCATCACCACCACCATCATCATCACCACCATCATCATCACCACTACCATCACCATCATCACATTACCACCACCATCATCATCATCATCACCACCATCACCACCACCACCACCACCATCATCATCATCACCACTACCATCACCATCATCATCATCATCACCACCATCATCATCATCACCACCATCACCATCATCACCACCATCACCACCATCGTCACCATCACCACCACCATCATCATCACCACCATCATCATCACCACTACCATCACCATCATCACATTACCACCACCATCATCATCATCATCATCACCACCATCACCACCACCACCACCATCACCACCATCGTCACCATCACCGCCACCATCACCACTGTCATCATCACCACCACTGTCACCACCACCATTACCATCACCATCACCATCACCATCACCACTATCACCATCATCATCACATCACCACCACCGTCATCACCATCATCATCACCATCACCACCACCATTGTCATCGCCACTACCATCACCATCATCATCATCACGTCACCACCACCACCGTCATTACCATCATCACCATCATCCCATCACCACCACCATCACCATCATCACCACCACCATCATCATCACCACATTACCATCACCATCATCATCATCACCACCACCACCATCATCATCATCATCACCACTACCATCACCATCATCATCATCATCACCACTACCATCACCATCATCATCATCATCACCACTACCATCACCATCATCACATTACCACCACCATCATCACCATCATCACCATCATCATCATCACCATCATCACCATCATCATCACCATCATCACCACCACCATCGTCACCATCACCGCCACAATCACCATTATCACCACCACCACAATCGTCACCATTATCACCACCACTGTCATCACCATCATCATCACCATTACCACCATCACCACCATCATCATCATCATCACCATCATCACAGGCTGATGAGTGTTGGGGAGAGGGTGAGCCCCTCATGAGCAGACAGGCCCATGTGTGGCTGAGATACAGGACTGGCTGCAGGGAGGAGGTACAGAGGGGACCGAGTCTGAGACTGGGGTGAGAGGCAAGGAGCACCCAGTTCCAGGGAGGGAAGGGAACATCCTGCTCCTGTAGGGACAAAGGACCCAGTGGCAGGCAGGCAAAAGCAGGCAGAGTGAGGGGCGCAGGACTCACGCAGGCAAGGGTGGGGGTGCCGGGGCGTGGCAGGCCGCCAGGGCCAATCTCGATGGGATGGGCGGCAACTCTCGCACCCTGGGCCAGTGGTATGGTGGCGGCAGTGGCAGCGGGGGGGCCGGGCACGGGCGGCACAGCGGGCAGCGTGGCCATGACACTGGCAGCGGCCTCTCAGCCCAGCTGCCGCTAGCCCGGCCTGGCCCCCGAACTCCACACGGAGGTGGCTGGCCGCCACAGTGGCCTTAGGACCTGGTGTGGAGTGGAAGGTCACCCTTTCAGGGCCCCCCAAGGCCCCAGGCCAGGCGGGTCTGTGCCACAGCAGCCTCCAGGGACCCCCTGAGGCCCAGGCAGCAGACAGGATGAGGGCTGGGGGTCCTGGGGTGCAGAAGCGCAAGCTGACAGATGTCAGGAGGAAGGGGCCACCCAGGGCCAAGGTCAGGCTGCCATTGCAGGTTTCCCCGGCGCCAAGGTGGTTTCCTGGGGACAGGGTACAGGCCTGAGGGCAGGAGGCCGCCACGGCAGCCAGCTGTGTCACTGGCGGGAGGCAGAATTGGGGGCGGCCCTGTGGATCGTAGCATGGGTCCGCAGTGGCCTGGCCCAGGAGGAGCAGGAGGGCAAAGGTCACAGGCATGGTCACAGCAGAGCCAGCACCTGGAGGGAAGAGAGGTGGCTGGGCTGGGGACCTCAGCCGCAGCCTCTACCCCTCCTGGAGGTGTCCTGTGGAACTGGAGCATTCCACCCCCAACCCGTCCAGGCCCCTCCCCGGCTGCATGGAAGCGAGGAAAATAGTTCCATCTGGGGAGAATTACTGTTTACATAACCCAAAGGGGAAAGAACGCAGACAAAATCGAGAATTTTGCCTGAACTAATCCGTAGCTTAACACCCCAGAGTTATCCGTCAGTGTCGAGGGGCAGGGGGCCCTGGGGAGCGGTGAGCGGCTGGAGCAGAGGGGCTGGCCAAGGCCAGCAGACGTGGAAACCTAGAGAGGGACACAGAGACAAGCAGGGCTGGGCAGGAGAGGGGGCTTAGGGACAGATGAAGACTCAGTCGCAAAGAAATAGAGGACAGGACAGAGGCAGAGAGAGGACAGTCAGCCTAGGGGAGGGGCTCGGCACAGAGAAGTTGCTGCAAAGACAGAGGAACAGACAGGAGGCCGAGAGGCTGAGACAGAGGCCAGGCACCCAGAGGCCACAGGGAGCCGGGAGACTGAGGCTCGGACTGCCTGGGGGCTGGGATAGGTGGGCAGGTGGGCTCAGAGACACCCAGCTCGGCAGGCCCTGGGGAGAGGAGGGAAGGGGACAGGCTAGGGGTGCCTGGCGGGGGATCAGAAGTGAGAGACCGAGGCCCAGGCCTGTAGGGATCAGAGCCATGGCCTTTCCCACATGGGGCCCTAACCTTGTTCTCCACACCCTGGGCACGGAAAGGGATTATCATCAAACAACCCAGCCTCCCTGCCACCCACCCACCCACCCCCAGTGCCCCACCCTTAACCCTTTCCCACCCGAGTGCAAAGCCCAGAGAGCTGAGCTGAGGAAAGGGATGCTGGGAGCTGGAACCTGGGTGGCTCTGGGGCTTGGGAGCGGGACAGTGGGATCCCCATGGGGTCAGGGGAAGCAGACACCTGGGTTCCCTTCAGAAGTCAGGGTGTGGGGACCAGAAGTTAGCGTTCTGGGACTTTCTGCTCACCTCAACCCTGCCCTCTATCCTGGGCCTCAGGGCCCGGAGACCAGAGTCCCCACATTCTCCACCCAACCAGAGTTCCCCAGAGCAGATGGAGGAACAGATGTTGGGGGTGGTGGGTAATGAGGAGGAGAGAGGCAGGAAGGCAGGAGCTGGGACAGGGTGGGGTGCCAGATGCCAGGGAGCCCGTGGGGGCAGAAGCCCAGACTCTAAGAATGGCAGGAGCCGGGAAGGACTGGACTCTGAAATGCCCCCACTTTCCCCTTCCAGGGCCAGCAGCCTCTGGTGAGGAGCTCACTGTGGACTGGGGGCCTCGGAGCCTTTCCAGGCCCTTGGCTCTGAATCTGCGCCCAGGCATGCCCCTGGGCTGGGCATCTCTGGGGCACCCTGGGGGTTGGGGTGGGCCACACCTGCCCCAGCCTGGCCTCACAGCCCACGTCCCCACTGCTGTTGGCCACATGCAGACGCTGCCTCCCCTGGCCCAGATGACAGGCCTCGCCCTCCGCCCTCCCAAGGAGCCTGGCGCCATTTTACATCCACTCGGGTGGCAGCTGCCTGCCTGGCCCTCAGCAGCATCCTGTTAAGGACCAGCCCCCCATGTCCCCTTTTTCTCTTGCTGGATAGTTCAGGGGGTGGCACCCTCTGGCCCTTAGCACCTTGAGGAACCAGGCTGTGAGTTCCCTAGTGTTCCTGGGGGATCCAGAAACCAGTCGTGGCCCACAGAGAGCCCATACCCCTCTTTAAGAAAGAGTCCAGCCGTGCTCCCAGCAGACTCATAGGAGGCCTGCCTGGGCGGCCTGGGGTCCATCTGGGACCCAGGCTTCCTTTCACTGGCTCTTGGCATGCACCCCCCAACCCGAGCCCTGAGGCCCTGACATTGGCCAAACCTGCACTCAAGAAGAGAGCGTCCTGCAGCCAGTTCCCCGCAGGCTCTTCCTCCAAGCTGTGGCGCGGTGGGCTCTCAGGAGGGAGTGGCGTGGCTGTTCTCAGGCCCTAGGCTAGTGGGGTTTCTGGGCTGGGCGGGGGCTCAGAGCAGAGCCCGCAGAATCTAACACCGCCACCCCCCTCCCACCCCAATCCCTCACCAACCACAGCCATGCTATCCCCACAGGGACCCCTGCCAGCCAGGCCACCCGCAACGGTGTGGGACGTGAGTGCCGTTGCCCCCGGCGGTCCAGCAGCAGGACAGCCCCCAGCAGCCTGGCCTAGGAGGCTCACCGCAGGTAGGACGGGAGGCTGTCAGTCGGGGGTCCCGCTCCATCCCACTCCACCCCTGCCCACTGGCTCAGCCCCGCCTTGTGGTGGCCGCGATCGCGATTGGGCAGGGGCTGACCTTTGGGAGACAATCGCTGTTGGAAACTTTGCTCAGCCCCCCTCTGGCTGCGTGACCCCAAGCCAGCCCCTCCTCCTCACCTCTGGAACCTTCTGTCAGCTGGGGGTTCACCGAGCCTTAAGGTCAGTCATTTTCAAGTCGTAAAAATCTGTGCTCTTGGAAGGTTCAGACCAGCCCCTGGAATTCGAAAGGCCTCAGTAGCTTTGTAAGATGGTGGGGAAGGCGACAAAGGAGCCGAGAACACCTGGCCCCAGTGTTTCTCCTGTGGCAGAGGGAGAAGGCGGGGACCCCCGGGGTGCGGGGGACCAAGCTCAAAAGCACCTCCCTAGTGCCGGTGTCCTGCGAAGCCTCAGTGCTTTCATCGTGACATTTTCATGCAAATGTTGCTGTCTGTTCTATTCCATCTCCGAATGGGTTGACTAGAAAAATAATCTTTTCTGTCACTTCCCGCTGAGAAAAGCAAGGGCCTCATGGAGTTGGGGCGCGGCACCTGCTGCCCTGGGTGGCCCCAGCGTTTATCGTGGTGTAGTGTGGGCCCAATCCTGACAGGCTTGGGACCCACTGCCCCAGGCCTGCCCCAGGGGGTGCGAGGGCACGGCCAAGGCGACCCTCAACTCTGGACCCTTAGGTACCACGTTGGAGGGGGCCAGATTTGGCAGGAGCAGGACGGGGACATCGGATTTGAAAGAAGGGAGTCACTCCAAAAGCTGGGAGGGGCATCAGCTGCAGGAGGATGGAATGGGGCTGAGACGCCCCCCTATCAGAGGGGGACATGTCGGAGCTGGGGGCCCGGGCTGTGCGAGTCAGAGTGGAACTTCAGGATTCAGGCGCAGGTCCCTCCACTGACCCTGCCTGAGCTCTCCCTGTATGGGACTTTGCTGGGGGTGTGCGCTGGGAACACAGACCCCTGCCCCATCAGGCTCCGTGTCCAGAGAGGGGAGGGGGAGACCCCAGCAGCGCCGGTCCTTCTGTGCTCTAGATTGTTGGAAGGTGCCAAGTGCCTTGGAGCAAAGCAAGTGGGGAAGCGGCCACGGGGGCCCAGGGGTTGCAGATGTAAGTAGGGTGATGCGGAGGGGCATTTGTGCTGAGGCCACGGCCAGCACAGAACCCAGCTTGCTGCCACAGAAAACTGAGGAAGAAGGCTTAGGTCTCGCTGCGTCCTCCTCCCCACCTGGGCAAAGTCTCTTAAGCTCCGGCTCCTGGAGGGAAGCTTTTGTTTCTTGCAGCCTGAGCTGCCTGAGTTGATCGGCCCCCCTGCGGGTGCCTGGGGGCAAACAGGGAAGAACAGACAGAGCTGCCACAGCCAAGCACATAGTGCCCCAAGCTGGGAAGGAGACTGTTTTTTTGTCAGGGAGAGTTCTTTAAGGGCTGGAGACCTTCACCCTCACAGCTTCTACAGAAGGCCGGGCCTGGCCAAAGCACAGCTCTGAGGTGGGTTCAACCCAGAGAGACCCTCAGTGCTGGGCTTGCACAGACCTCTAACCCCTGCCTTGGTGACCCAGACATAATGGAGGCCCCACGAGGCAGGGCAGGTCACCCGCAGGAGTTACTGGGCATTGTGTGGCTGGGTAGGGCCTGCCCTCCCCAGACATATTCAAAAAGGCCAGGATGGTAACCCCAGCCATACTGCCTGGGTTCAAATCCACCTCTGTCCTGGCTGTGTGACTGAGAACAAGCTTCTTAACCTCTCTGTGCCTTAGTTTCCTTATCTGTTAAATGAGGAAGAAAGAATGGATCTTCCTCATGGTGGGCGGAGGGGGTCGTGAGGACTAAATGAGCTGACATGCCCACAGGTTCTTATCTGAGCTCTCTGGGAAAGTCGTGTTCCAGAACCTTCTGCTTCCTGGCCCTGTTGTCGGATGCGTAGTCCATATGTGACATGGCACCCATGGTAGGTCTGGGCCGCATCACATTGTCAAACATATTATGTTTTAGGCAGCAAAGCACATGGGTGTTCACAGTAAGAGAAGTAAAGTCTGCAAATAGCCACATGACCCTCCTCCAAGCCAGGGTTGTCCTCAGATGAGTTCAGTCCAGGTTGGCGTTTGCCGTTCCCCCTGAGGAAAATGGGTGACAAGGAATCGCGGACCAGGACAGCCAGCCCCGAGATGGGCCTGGCCCGCCAGCACCCTTGCAGCCTCGGCCTTGGCTGGTGCTTTCTGGTTGTCTAGGCTGAGAACAGCCACAAGAGGGAGCACCTGAGACTCCAGGAAAAGCCAGAGCAGCCGCGGTACCCACTGCTTGATCTGCAGGACCTGGGGCAAAATGCAGACACAGGACCCCTTGTTTAGAATTTATGAAGGATTTTAAGATGGCAACGCCAGATCATTAAAGCAAGCGTGGGGCCTGTCTCAACACAACTGCACGAGTCACACAAAATGAAGGTGGACCCCATGGGGGCACCCTTGTCCTGAGCTGGTTTCCCTTGGCCAGTGGCCCTGGCTCCTGTCCCTGCCCTGCACCCCTACCGACCCCAGCCCTAGCCTTGGGACCTGCCCAGGGGCTCCAGCTGGGCTCAGAGCTCAGCTCCTTCTCTGTGGGGCAGGACCCTGAGTTGAGTGGATGGTAAGATCATGTTTGGGACACAGTTTTCACCAGCTCAGTGAAAAAAGGCTTGGGCAGATTTAATTCACTTTTTGGAAACTAAAGCAGCGCCAGAGGCATTTCTGTTAGGCCTTAGGCCAGCTGGCCTTGCTGGGGACCCACGCGAGACTTTCAAGGAGGGCCCCAGAGTGTTCAGGCTTCTCAGAAGGGTCCGATGAACCAAGCGAGGAGCCCTGGAATAGAGGAGGATGAGAGCTGAAGAGGCCTGTAGGCCCCCGATGTTTAAGAGGACATGTGGAGGGAGAGATGGGGAGCCGGGAGGGGTGAGGCAGAAGCCAGAAGTTTTAGGGGTGAGCCCATGCCAAGCAGGGCTTCAGCAGGAGTGGGGTAGGAGGGAGGGTGAAGCGATGACTGCTGAGTTGTAGCCATTGCAGTGGCCACAGCGAAACCATAGGACATTGGTCAGAGGAGTGGACACGGGGAGAAGAGAAAGCCGATCAGGACATGGTAGAGGCTGGGAGCAGAGGACCTTCTGGGAGGCCTGGGGAGAGCTGGAGGAGACTCGGAAAGAGCGGCCCCCAGAGAAGGGACCATCTATCCCATGGCGAGGACCAGGACCGAGGTCCCTGGAGCCCAGTCAGGCCCAGTGGTCAGGGCTGGACCTGGAGGTGAATAGGTGTGGGCTCCACAGTGAGATGGCCCTGCACACCCACCACAACCAAACACAACGGCGAGCGAGGCTGGGAAATGGGGCCTTCCCGTACTGCTAGTGGAAACGGAAACTGGGGCAGCCACCTGGCAGCTCCCAAAACGATTCAACGTAGAGTTCACCCTGTGACCCAGCACACAGGTTCGTGGCAGCACTATTCGCAACAGCCGAAAACTGGAAACAACTCCAGTGCCTATCACCTGATGAGTGAATAAATTGTGGTCTACCTGGACAATGGGATTTTCAGTATTGAAAGGAGTGAGGCAATTATCTGGGTATGGTGGGTGTACCTGTAGTCCCAGCTACTCGGGAGGCTGACGCAGGAGAATCACTTGAACCCAGGAGGTGGAAGTTGCAGTGAGCCGAGATCGCGCCATTGCACTCCAGCCTGAGCGACAGAGTGAGACACTGTCTCAAAAAAAGAAAAAGAAAAGAAAGGTGTGAGGCCGTGACACGTGCTACAGTGTGGATGGACCTCGAAAACACGGTGCTGAGTGAGGAAGCCAGACTCAGAAGGCCATGGAGTGTGTGATTACAGTCACATGAAAAATCGAGAATAGGCAAATCCATAAAGACAGAAAAGAGATTAGTTGGTGGGAGGACAAGGAACAGGGAAGATTGTGGGGAGATGGTTAAAGGGTGGGGGGTTTTTTTGGGGGGGGGTTATGCAAATATTCAAAATTGATTGTGCTGGTTTCACAGCTCTGTAAATATACTAAAAGCCATTAAATCGCACACTAAGTGGGTGAATGGTATATTAATTATATCTCAAAGTGGTTGCCAAAAAAAGAGCTGGCTGGACGTGGTGGCTTACGCCTGTAATCTCAGCACTTTGGGAGGCTGAGGTGGGTGGATCACCTGAGGTCAAGTGTTCCAGACCAACCTGGCCAACATGGTGAAACTTTGTCTCTACTAAAAATACAAAAATTAGCTGGGCGTGGTGGCGGGTGCCTGTAGTCCCACCTACTTGGGAGGCTGATGCAGGAGAATCGCTTGAACCCAGGAGGCAGAGGTTGCAGTGAGCCAAGATTGCGCCATTGTACTCCAGCAAGGGCAACAGAGCAAAAACTCCATCACAAAAAAAAAAAGAAAGAAAAGAAAAAGAATTAATAATCATAGCCCTACATATAAAAGCTAAAATTGGCCCATGCCTATTATCCCAGCACTTTAGGAGGCCAAGGCAGGAGGATTGCTTGAGCCCAGGAGTTCAAGACCAGCCTGGGAAACATAGTGAGACCCCATCTCAACAAAAAATGTAAGAATTAGCTGGGCATGGTGGCACATGCCTGTGGTCCCAGCTACTGAGGAGGCTGAGGTGGAAGGATCCCTTGAGCCCAGCTGTGATCAGACCACTGGCACTCCATCCTAGGTGACAGAGTGAGCACCTGTCTTAAAAAACAAAAGCTGAATTCTCCAGCTTGACATGATAGTGCAGAGAGAACATTCTCAAGGCAAGACATGAAAGCTGTTAGTACTTTAAGTCCTGGGCCAGAAACGGACACAATTTCACTTGCACTATATTAAACTGGTCAAGGCAGTCATGGGCCCGCCCAGATCCAAGGGAAAGGGAGTCCAGGAGTCTGTGGTTGGCTTGAACCCACCACACCCACTAATAGTATCAGGAAACGCTTAGCACTTATCAGTGCAGGGGTGTGGCAGCCCCATTTCTTGGAGGAGGAGAGGAGGAGTTAAATAACACCTCCAGGTCACCAGCCTGCAGAAGGCAGAGCCTGTCCATGAACTTGGGCCCACCTGTGCTCTTTCCCTCTGCACGGGCACCAAAGATTCTTATCTGTTTTGTCCTCTGCTGGCTTCCTGGCCCTGAGCACCGTGGCTGGCATGTAATAAATAGTCTGCAAGTATTGATTTTATTTATGTTATTTTTAATTTTTTTGAGACAGTCTTGCTCTGTCACCCAGGCTGGAGTGCAGTGGCGCAATCTCGGATCACTGCAACCTCCACCTCCTGGGTTCAAGCGATTCTCCTGCCTCAGCCTCATGAGTAGCTGGGATTACAGGCACCCGCCACCATGCCCGGCTAATTTTTGTATTTTTAGTGGAGACGGGGTTTCACCATGTTGGCCAGGCTGGTCTCGAGCTCCTGACCTCAGGTGATCTGCCCACCTCGGCCTCCCAAAGTGCTGGGATTACAGGTGTGAGCCACCGTGCCCGGCTACTGCAGGTATTGATTTTCCAACAAATACAGGGCATTTCCTGTGTGCGAGGCACTGCTTTACAAAATCATCACATTTAATCTTCAAGCAACCCCATGAGGTAGTTCTGTGAGGTAGAACCATAGAAATGGCCGTGAGTAGGCCAGGCATGGTGGCTCATGCCTCTAATCCCACCACTTTGGGAGGCCAAGGCGGGTGGATCACGAGGTCAAGAGTTCGAGACCAGCCTGGCCACCATGGTGAAACCCCGTCTCTACTAAAAATACAAAAATTAGCCAGGGGTGGCGGTGCATGCATGTAATCCCAACTACTTGGGAGGCTGAGGCAGGAGAATCTCTTGAACCCGGGAGGCGGAGGTTGCAGTGAGCCAAGATCGTGCCACTGCACTTCAGCCTGGGTGACAAAGCAAGACTCCATCACCAAAAAAAAAAAAAGAAAAGAAAAGAAATGGCCATGAGTGTAGGTAAAATCGGGTTGAATATTGGCACTTTCGAATGGTTCCATGTACTCATCTCCATTTAACAAGTGAGGAAACAGACTCAGAGAGACTCAGTAACTTCTTGTTGTTTTTGAGACAGGGTCTTGCTCTGTTGCCCAGGCTGGAGTGCGGGGGCACAATCACAGTTGACTGCAGGCTCAATCTCCTGGGCTCAAGCAATACTCCCACCTCAGCTTCCCAAGTAACTGGGACCACAGGTGCATGCCACCATGCTTGACTAATTTTTTAAAAACTTTTTTTTTTTTTTGTAAAGATAGGGTCTCACATTTTTTGCCCAAGCTGGTCTTGAACTTGGGCTCAAGTGATCCTCCCATCTCAGCCTCCCAAAGTGCCAGGATTACAGGCACAAGCCGCTGCGCTCAGCGAGGTGCAGTAACTTGACTGAAGTCACAAGGTGCTGGTAAGGCTGGGACTTCCAACAGGAACTCAGCCTCAGGTGGAAAGACCCCAGGGTCTGTGCTCTGAGGCCTCCCCCATGCACTGTGGTGCTCAGGACAGAGGTTTGGATGGATTGAGTAAGTGAATGAATGACTTTGGCAGGGGGCGGGTGAAAAGACTCCTGTCCCCCCAGCCCTCCCTCCTGACCATGTCCTCTCTCCTCCCCGCAGCCGTCAAGGGATTCTGGGCCACCCGCCCTTCCTTCTCCACCTTCTACTTCATCTTTGCCATTTTTGTGGTGTCCACCATCTTTCACTGCCACCAGCGCCTGGCTCTGGTGCCTGCGCCCTGGGCATACTCAGCCCGTGTGGTCCTGGCCCCCAGACACCTCCCCCGGGAGGGCCTGTTCACTATCAACTCCAAGGGCCGCCTGGGGAACCAGATGGGTGAGTACGCCACGCTGTACGCCCTGGCCAAGATGAACGGGCGGCCCGCCTTCATCCCGGCCCAGATGCACAGCACCCTGGCCCCCATCTTCAGAATCACCCTGCCGGTGCTGCACAGTGCCACGGCCAGCAGGATCCCCTGGCAGAACTATCACCTGAACGACTGGATGGAGGAGGAGTACCGCCACATCCCGGGGCGCTATGTCCGCCTCACGGGCTACCCCTGCTCCTGGACCTTCTACCACCACCTCCGCCACGAGATCCTCCAGGAGTTCACCCTGCACGACCACGTGCGCGAGGAGGCCCAGAAGTTCCTGCGGGGCCTGCAGGCCAAGTGGGCAGGGCAGGAAACCTTCGTGGGGGTCCATGTGCGTCGGGGGGACTATGTCCGTGTCATGCCGCGCGTATGGAAGGGGGTGCTGGCCGACCGGGGCTACCTGCAGCGGGCCCTGGACTGGTTCCGGGCCCGCTGCCGCCTCCCGGTCTTTGTGGTCACCAGCGATGACATGGCCTGGTGCCGGCAGAGCATCAACAGCTCTCTTGGGGACGTGGTGTTCGCTGGCAATGGCCTCCAGGGCTCACCTGCCAAAGACTTTGCGCTGCTCACACAGTGCAACCACACCATCATCACCGTGGGCACCTTCGGGGTCTGGGCCGCGTACCTCGCGGGCGGGGACACCGTCTACCTGGCCAACTTCACCCTGCCCAACTCCCCTTTCGACGTGGTCTTTAGGCCGCAAGCGGCCTTCCTGCCAGAGTGGGTGGGCCTTGCAGCTGACCTTGGACAGGCTGGACAGAACGGCCTCTAGCCAGCCCTGCCTGTGCCTGGCCCTCATCCTCTGACCCGAGGGGCAGTGAGTGGGGTGTGCGGGGCATGGACTCAAGGTCCCTCACGCAGTTTGGATCCAGGCTTATCTACTTCATAGCTGAGTGAG
This sequence comes from Pongo pygmaeus, assembly GCF_028885625.2. Classification (NCBI taxonomy): domain Eukaryota; kingdom Metazoa; phylum Chordata; class Mammalia; order Primates; family Hominidae; genus Pongo; species Pongo pygmaeus. The sequence continues at coordinate 54,809,734 of NC_072393.2, forward strand.
TTTGGACAACTGACTCAACCTCTGTGCCTTAGTATGTTAACCACAAAATGCACAAACCACAGAAATAAACACCAGTAGCAGCTGGTGGGAGCTGAGCAAATTCGCTTAGAGCCAGTGCCTTATGACCGTGTGGGAGGCGTCGGCTGCTCACATGTATGCAGCACGCCAGGAACATTGGCATTGCTTTACGATGGAAATGCAGTTTTGCCCTCTCCTTCCTAGCAGCACTGGTAGCACAGGGCCCAGATATTTTGCACTCACGTCCTGGAGAGAAGCCATCCCTGCCCTGAAGGATAGGGGAACTCGATTTTCTAGGCAACTAGGAATTTTGGCTTCGGAGTTAGTGGGCCTTATCACGAAAGAATGTGAGGGAAGGGCCGGGTGCAGTGGCTCACGCCTGTAATCCCAACACTTTGAGAGCTGAGTTGGAGGGGGATCCCTTGATCCAGGAGTTCGAGACCAGCCTGAGCAACATATTGAAACCTCATCTCTACAAAAATTAGCTGTGCCTAGTGGCACACACCCATGGTCCCAGATACTCAGGAGGCTGAGGTGGGAGGATCACCTGAGCCTGGGAGGTTGAGGCTGCAGTGAGCCATGATCACACCACTGCACTGCAGCCTGGGCAACAGAGCAAGACCCTGTCTCAATCAAATCAAATAAATAAATAAATAAATAAATTGCTTGCAGCTGGTGCCAAGGAATGGTGGTCTCCCAGTAGATAGAAAACACCCAAAGCTGGCCAGGCGTGGTGGCTCACGCCTGTAATCCCAGCACTTGGGGGGCCGAGGTGGGCAGCTCACCTTAGGTCAGGAGTTAAAGACCAGCCTGGCCAACGTGACAAAACCCTGTCTCTACTAAAAATACCAAAATTAGGCCGGGCACGGTGGCTCATGCCTGTAATCCCAGCACTTTGGGAGGCCAAGGCTGATGGATCACGAGTTCAGGAGATCGAGACCATCCTGGCTAACGAGGTGAAACCCTGTCTCTACTAAAAAAAAAAAAAAAAAGAAAAGAAAGAAGAGAAAACACCCAAAGCTGGTGATCAGCAGCTTCCCAATAAGATCCCGGGAGTTCGGCGAGTGGGCACAAGCACGTGCACTAAGAGGCAAAATAGCAGAGTTTGATTGGCACATGACCTCCTGGGGACATTCGGTGAGTAAGGGAAGAATGCCTCAAGTGAGCACGCGTACAACTCCAGTAAACACACTGCACGTGCTCCCCACCCAGATGCTGGCAGGCCACCGCCTAAGTGGACAGCCCACCCCAAGGGAGGAACTGGGGAGAAGGGACGCAAGACCCCAGAAGTGTGCCAACATATAAAATCCCAACTCAAAAGGTCAAACTGCACACTTGTCTTTCATGTCGCCTGCTTAGCCCTCTTCCAAGTGTACTTTCATTCCTTTTGTCCCTGCTCTAAAGCTTTTCAATAAACTTTCTCTCCTGCTCTAAAGGAGAGCCTATTGCCCAGGCTGCCTTGGTCTTTCCTTCTGCCTATTCCCCTCAGTCAAATTCTTTCTTCTTAGGAGACAAGAATTGAGGTTGCTGCAGACCCATATGGATTTGCTGCCAGTAACAGGGTTTGGGCTTGGGAGGTGTTAAAGAACACAGGAGGGGCCAGGCGTAGTGGCTCATGCCTGTAATCCCAGCACTTTGGGAGGCCCAGGCGGGCGGATCACCAGGTCAAGAGATCGAGACCATCCTGGCCAACATGGTGAACCCCGTCTCTACTAAAAATACAAAAATTAGCTGGGCGTGGTGGCAGGTGCCTGTAATCCCAGCTACTGGGGAGGCTGAGGCAGGAGAATCGCTTGAACCCGGGAGGCAGAGGTTGCTGTGAGCTGAGATCGTGCCACTGCACTCCAGCCTGGTGACAGAGTGAGACTCCGTCTCAAAGAAAAAAAAAGAAACGCAGGAGGAGGGCTGAGTGCGATGGCTGTTTCGCCCAGGCTGGAGTGCAGTGGCGCCATCTCAGCTCACAGCAACCTCCGCCTCCTGGGTTCAAGCAGTCCTCCCACCTCAGCCTCCCAAGTGGGATCATAGGCACCCGCCGCCACATCCAGCTAATTTTTGTATTTTTAGTAGAGATGGGGTTTTGCCATTTTGGCCAGGCTGGTCTGACATCAAGTGATCCTTCCACCTCGGCCTCCCAAACTTCTGGGATGACAGGCATGAGCCACTGTGCCCAGCCAACAGCTTTCACATTACAAAAGCCCAAGCAGAAGCTGCCAACAAGTTGCACTAATTCATCAATAAATATTTACTGAGCTTCTTACTGCGTTTGCAAATTCCAAAGCAGAAGGTGGACGGACATCTAAAAGCCTGCCCTGTCCCTCACTAGAAGGGGACAAAAGGAAGCCGAGCAGGACAGGACCCACTTAAGTCCCCTAAAGAAGGGGATTGCATACCCCAGCACCTCAGACAGTATCCAGTGCACAGCACATGTTCCTTATGGTTTGACTTGTGACAAGTCCCCGGCCAAGTTTCCTTGTTTTATTTTTTTGAGATGGAGACTCTCTCTGTCACCCAGGCTAGAGAGCAGTGGTGTGATCTCAGCCCACTGCAACCTCCGCCTCCTGGGTTCAAGTGATTCTCTTGCCTCAGCTTCCTGAGTAGCTTGGACTACAGGCGCCTGCCACCACTCCCTGCTAATTTTTGTATTTTTAGTAGAGATGGGGTCTCACCATGTTGGCCAGGCTGGTCTCGAACTCCTGACCTTAGGTTATCCTCCTGCCTCAGCCTCCCAAAGTGCTGGGATTACAGGCGTGAGTCACTGCACCCAGCCTCCCTTGGCCAAGTTCATATATTAAAGTCCTAGCCCCAAGTAGGACGTCAGTCCGTCACCCAGGCTGGAGTGCAGTGGCACAATCTCGGTTCACTGCAACCTCCACCTCCCGGGTTCAAGTGATTCTCCTGCCTCAGCCTCCTGAGTAGCTGAGATAACAGGAGCACACCACCATGCCTGGCTAATTTTTTGTATGTTTAGTAGAGACGGGGTTTCACCATGTTGTCCAGGCTGGTCTGGAACTCCTGACCTCAAGTGATCCGCCCTCCTCGGCCTCCCAAAGTGCGGGGATTACAGGCGTGAGCCACCGTGCCCGGCCCTGGTCAGTCTTGAGGTCTGTGTTGATGTTAAACACTGGTCAGCTGAGCCTGAATTACAATGGCAGGAGGGTATAATGAGGCATGCCCAGCCACCCAGTCCCATCCTGGGCTGAACTAGTGTTTCAGGTTTACTTTAGAATGCCCTTGGTCTAGAGGGAGGGTCCATTCAGTTACTTGGGAGACTGAGAATTTTATTTGTGGTTTACAGTAAGATAATTGCAGGTGTAACTGGTTAAGTCCAGCTTATACTGGAGTAGGGTGTGTGGTGCCCCTAATCTAGACACCCAAGAAAGGAAAGCCACATGATGACAAAGGTAGAGATTAACTCTGGGCCTCCAGAACTAAGGGAGAATAGGCTGGGTGTGATGACTCACACCTGTAATCCCAAAACTTTGGGAGGCCGAGGCAGGTGGGTCACCTGAGGTCAGAAGTTTGAGGCCAGCCTGCCCAACATGACGAAACCCCATCTCTACTAAAAACACAAAAATTAGCCGGGTGTGATGGTGTATGCCTGTAATCACAGCTGCTTGGGAGGCTGAGGCGGGAGAATTGCTTGAACAGGGGGCGGAGGCTGCAGTGAGCTGAGATCACTCCAACCTGGGAGACAGAGCGAGACCCCGTTTCAAAAAAAAAAAAGAAAGAAAGAAAGGAGAATGATTTTCTTTTGCTTTGAGGGGACCCAGTTGTGTGTTACCCTCTTAGAGCAACCCGGGAAACACATACAGCGTCTAATGCATATTAATTGAATGGATTGTACAAACAGAGTGAAAAGAAAACCCCATGGCTTAACAGGAAAGCAGCTTAGAGACTAAAGGTTTCAGTGTCTTTGGCACAGGGCCAGTGGTCCTGGAGATGATTTCATGGACATTGTCCCAGGAAGTAAAATTCTGGAAATACTTTCATTCATTCAACAATATGGTCATGGGTCACTTAACAATATGGATGTGTTCTGAGAAATGTATTATTAGGCAATTTCATGTTGTATGAACATCACAGAGTATATTTACACAAACCTAGATGGGGTGTGTGTGTGTGTATATATATTAAATTCATATTTTTTATATGGAAAACCAAATCTCCCAGCACCATTACTGAATATCAATCATCTCCCGTACTTCATCTGCAATGCCAATACAAAGTGCCAGAGATGAGGTTTCTATATATGCTCTATTATAATATTTTATTTGTTTATTTTTGAGACAGAGTCTCACTCTGTCACCCAGGTTGGCGTGCAGTGGTGCAAACACAACTCACTGCAACCTCTGCCTCCCGGGCTCAAGTGATCCTCCCGCCTCAGCCTCCCGAGTAGCTGGGACCACAGGCACTCACCACCACACCTGGCTAATTTTTGTATTTTTTTGTAGAGACGGGGTCTCACTATGTTGCCCAGGCTGGTCTTGAACTCCTGGGTTTAAGGGATCTTCTTGCCTCAGCCTCCCAAAGTGCTAGGTTATAGGCGTGAGCCACCGCACCCAGCCTATTTATTTATTTTTGAGACAGAGTCTTGCTCTGTCACCTAAGCTGGAGTGCAGTGGCTCGATCTCAGCTCACTGCAACCTCTGCATCCTGGGCTCAAGAAATTCTTGTGCCTCAGCCATCTGAGTAGCTGGGATTTACAGGCGTGCTCCACCATGCCTGGCTAATTTTTGTATTTTTAGTAGAGATGGGGTTCGCCATGTTTCCCAGGCTAGTCTCAAATTCCTGGCCTGAAGTGATCCGCCCTCCTTGGCCTCCCAAAGTGCTGGGATGACAGGCGTAAGCCACCGGGCCCAGCCAAATTTTAAAGAAAACAGGATATCAATTTATATCTCAAGGCAAAGGAAAGAATGTAAGTTCTTTTGTTGTTTTTGAGATTGGTTCTCCCTCTGTTGCCTAGTCTGATCTCAAACACCTGACCTCAAGAGATCCTCCCACCTTCAGCCCCCAAAGTGTTGCGATTATAGGCGTGCTGGCCTACTTTCTGTTCTGGTTCTCTTTCTTTTCTTTTCTTTTCTTTTTTCCTTTTTTTTTTTGAGACGGAGTTTCGCTCTTTTTGCCCAGGCTGGAGTGCAATGGCACGATCTCGGCTCACCACCACCTCCGCCTCCTGGGTTCAAGTGATTCTCCTGCCTCAGCCTCCTGAGTAGCTGGGATTACAGTAGCCCACCACCACGCCCAGCTAATTTTGCATTTTTAGTGGAGACGGGGTGGTGGGGGGGCAGGGGGTGTTTCTCCATGTTCATCAGGCTGGTCTGAAACTCCCGATCTCAGGTGATCTGCCCGCCTGGCCTCCCAAAGTGCTGCAATTACGGGTGTGAGCCACCACGGGCAGCCCTACTTTCTGTTTTTTATCTGGATTACTGAGTCCATTTACAGATAAAGCCGAGAAAGCACGTGGAGTTTCCAGGAATGGCCTAAGCCTCACCTATATAAAAAGCAGGCACAGCTGGAAGGCAGAGCTCCTGGATCCCAGAAATCAAGCATCCCATTCCTAGGCTGAATCCCTGATCCCCTAGACCAGTGGCAAAGCCCAAGAGGAAAATGCCCCAGGGACAGGCTGTCAAAAGCTCCCACACTCAGCCTGGGCTGCAAGGCACACTTTACTGTCAGTTCTGCTTGGCTCAGTCAGAAATCTGGGTCTTTTCTTATCTAAATGCGTGAAGAAATGAGGAGGATAAAATTTGCCCGCTGTGGTAATAACCATTCATTCCAGCCTTGTCAGTTATCTTCAAAATTGTAGCTATTGACAGTAACTACTTAGTTATCTCATGAACAAAGGTCAAGTGCTTTCTTACCTTAGAAAGTAACCATTGTGGTCTACGGCCATACCACCCTGAACGCGCCCGATCTCGTCTGATCTCGGAAGCTAAGCAGGGTCGGGCCTGGTTAGTACTTGGATGGGAGAAAGTAACCATTGTGGGCCCGGCGTGGTGGCTCACATCTGTAATCCCAGCACTTTGGGAGACCGAGGCGGGTGGATCACCTGAGGTCGGGAGTTCAGGACCAGCCTGACCAACATGGAGAAACCCCATCTCTACTAAAAATACAAAATTAGCCGGGCACGGTGGCACATGCCTGTAATCCTAGCTACTCAGGAGGCTAAGGCAGGAGAATCGCTTGAACCTGGGAGGCAGAGGTTGTGGTGAGCCGAGATCGTGCCATTGCACTCCAGCCTGGGCAACAAGAGCAAGACTCTCTCTCAAAAAAAAGAGAAGAAAGTAACCCTTGGCCCTTCAAAAGCCAAAGAGATCAGGGAGTTTAGTGCAAAAGAGAGCAGAGGATTAGACCCCACCCTCGACTCTTGGGGCTCCATGAGGAAGACAGAAGACCCCAAAAAGGAAGTCTGTGGTGCTTTGGCTGGGCTCCTCAAGGAGTCTCAGAATCACTAAAACTCTCTTTTTTATTTTATTTTATATATATATTTTTTATTATACTTTAAGTTCTAGGGTACATGTGCACAACGTGCAGGTTTGTTACATATGTATATATGTGCCATGTTGGTGTGCTGCACCCATTAACTCGTCTCTTTTAAATCTCTTCATGTGCTATTGAAGGAGACAAAAGGAAGAAAGAGTGGAGGTAGATGAGGAAACAAGTCTTTTTTTTCTTTTTTTGAGACAAGCTCTTGCTCTGTCGCTCAGGCTGGAGTGCAGTGGCACCACTGTGACTCACTGCAGCCTCTATCTCCTGGGCTCAAGTGATCTTCCCACCTCGGCCTCCAAAGTAGCTGGGACCACAGGCATACACCACCATGCCTGGCTATTTTCCACATTTTTAGAAGGCTTGGCGTGGTGGCTCATGCCTGTAATCCCAGCACTTTGGGAGGCCGGGACAGGTGGATCACCTGAGGTCAGGAGTTCGAGACCAGCCTGACCAACTTGGTGAAACCCCCGTCTCTACTAAAAATACAAAAATTAGCCGGGCGTGGTGGCGCACGCCTGTAATCCCAGCTACTCGGGAGGCTGAGGCAGGAGAATCGCTAGAACCTGGGTGGCAGAGGTTGCGGTGAGCCGAGATTGTGCCATTGTACTCTAGCCTGGGCAACAAGAGTGAAACTCTGTCTTGGAATAAATAAATAAATAAAAATAAATAAAATAATAATAAATAAAATTTTGGCAGAGATAGCTCTTGCTATGTTGTCCAGGGTGCTCTTGAACTCCTGGCTTCAAACGATCCTTCAGCCTCAGCCTCCCACAGTGCTGGGATTACAGACATGAGTCACCACACCCGGCCCACCAATTTATTTTATAAGCAAACTAGTTCACATACGTTTTTTCCCATTAATCCAATATTGGAAAGGGAAAAAAACAAAGACTTTTACCACCTTTACTGGACCGGGTCCCACAGGCAGAGATCCAAGGAGCTGGTAAGAAATCTCACCTTTTTCTGCCAGCTATTTATCATTTGTCCCAGAAAACCATCTGTAGGCTCCGAAACAGAGTGATTTGATTTGCATCCTGCTCACAGTGCCAGAACTGTAGGGAAGTTAAAATGTTTCCCCTGGAGGTTAAAAAATTTGAGTCTACATAAATCAAACTAATAATAGCCAGGTAGCAGGAAAAAGGAATACACGTTTTATTATGTGCACACAAGACTCACAGAAAATACGCCAACTCAGAGAAAGGGCCAGATAGCTGAAGCTGTTTTTTGAGACAGAGTTTCGCTCTTGTTCCCCAGGCTGGAGTGCAATGGTGCGATCTCGGCTCACCGCAACCTCTGCCTCCCGGGTTCAAGCGATTCTCCCTCCTCAGCCTCCTGAATAGCTGAGATTACAGACATGCGCCACCATGCCCGGCTAATTTTGTATTTTTAGTAGAGACGGGATTTCTCCATGTTGGTCAGGCCGGTTTCGAACTGCCGACCTCAAGTGATCTGCCCGCCTCAGCCTCCCAAAGTGCTGGGATTACAGGCGTGAACCACCACGCCTGGCTGAGCCACCGTGCCCGACGAAGTTTTTATGTCACTCTGAGGTTAAAGAAGAATCAGGGCTTGGAGACTGGTGAGACAGGTTATGGAAGAGAGAAGAAAAGCCTGGCTACAGAGGGCAGTCTTTTAATGCAGATGAAACCCTCATGGGTAGGGGCTCTCAGAAAGAATAAATTTAATTTTCTTTTTTTTTTGAGATGGAGTTTCCCTCTTGTTGCCCAAGCTGAAATACAGTGGCATGATTTCAGCTCACTGCAGCCACCCCTCCTGAGTTCAAGCGATTCTCCTGCCTCACCCTACCAAGCAGCTGGGATTACAGGCGCATGCCACCAAGCCCGGTTAATTTTTTGTATTTTTAGTGGAAGACAGTTTCACCACGTTAGCCAGGCTGGTCTTGAACTCCTGACCTCAGGTGATCTGCCTGCCTCGGCCTCCCAAAGTGCTGGGATTACAGGCATGAGCCACCACGCCAGGCCTTTAAAAACATTTTTTTTGAGACAGAGTCTTGCCCTGTCACCCAGGCTGGAGTGCAGTGGTGCGATCTCAGCTCACTGCAACCTCTGTCTCCTGGGCTCAAGTGATTCTCATTCCTCAGCCTTCTGAATAGATGGGATTACAGATGTGCACCACCATGCCCGGCTAATTTTTGCATTTTTTGTAGACACAGGGTTTCACTATGTTGCCCAGGCTGCTCTCAAACTTCAGTCCTGAAATGATTCACCTGCCTTGGCCTCCCAAAGTGCTGGGATTATAGGCGTGAGCCACCTCACCCCGCCCGTCCAGAAAGAGTAAATTTCTTTCTTTCTTTCTTTTTTTTTTGAGATAAGTCTTGCTCTGTAGCCCAGGCTGGAGTGCAGTGGCGTGATCTCTGCTCACTGCAAGCTCTGCCTCCCGGGTTCACACCATTCTTCTGCCTCAGCCTCCTGAGTAGCTGGGACTACAGGCGCCCACCACCATGCCTGGCTACTTTTTGTAGCTTTAGTAGAGACGGGGTTTTACCATGTTAGCCAGGATGGTCTCGATCTCCTGACTTCGTGATCTGCCTGCCTCAGCCCCCCAAAGTGCTGGGATTACAGGCATGAGCCACCGTGCCCGGCCTACAATTTTTTTTTTTTCGAGACGGAGTCTCGCTCTGTCGCCCAGGCTGGAGTGCAGTGGCGTGATCTCAGCTCACTGCAAGCTCTGCCTCCTGGGTTCACGCCATTCTCCTGCCTCAGCCTCCGGAGTAGCTGGGACTACAGGTGCCCGCCACCATGCCCAGCTAATTTTTAAAATTTTTAAAAAATTTTTAGTAGAGATGGGGTTTCACCATGTTAGCCAGGATGGTCTCGATCTCTTGACCTCATGATCCGCCCGCCTCAGCCTCCCAAAGTGCTGGGATGACAGGCGTGAGCCACCGCACCCGGCTTTTTTTTTTTTTTTTTTTTTTTTTTTTTGAGACGGAGTCTCACCCTGTCACCCAGGCTGGAGAGCAATGGCACGATATTGGCTCAATGCAACCTCTGACTCCCAGGTTCAAGCAATTCTCCTGCTTCAGCCTCCCGAGTAGCTGGGATCACAGGCACAGCCACCATGCCCGGCTAATTTTTTGTATCTAGTAGAGATGGGGTTTCACCAGGGTTGGCCAGGCTGTTCTCAAACTCCTGACCTCATGATCAGCCCGCCACCCTCTCAAAGTGAGCCACTGCACCTAATCTAATCTTATAACTGTCAATCTAATCTTATGTATGCAAAATGCTGTGATTCTGCTCACGATCTCCATTTGTTGTTGTTGTTGTTGTTGGTTTTTCGTTTGTTTTGTTTGTTTGTTTTAGACAGAGTCTTGCTCTTTTGCCCAGGCTGGAGTGCAGTGGTGCGATCTCAGAACACTGAAACCTCCACCCTGCCCCGCCTCTGCCTCCCAGGTTCAAGCAATTCTTCTGCCTCAGCCTCCCAGGTAGCTGAGATTACAGGTGCTCACCACCACACAGCCAGCTAATTTTTGTATTTTTTTTTTTTTTTTTTTTAGTAGAGACAGGGCTTCACTATGTTGACCAGGCTGGTCTCAAACTCATGACCTCAAATGATCCACCTGCCTTGGCCTCCCAAAGTGCTGGGATTACAGGCATTAGCCACCGTGTTTGACCTCTCCATTTTTACCTGTATAAATGAGTTCCACTTTTCCCCGTACTGGAAGCACTGATCACAATTCTTCGGTGTCCTTGTGTCCCTGGACAGCCACCCTCACACACTTGTGTTTAAAAAAACTTTTTAAATTTTTTTCTTGAGATGGAGTCTCATTCTGTCACCCAGGCTGGAGTGCAGTGGCGTGATCTCGGCTCACTGCAACCTCCACCTCCCAGGTTCAAGCAATTCTCGTGCCTCAGCTTCCCGAGTAGCTGGGACTACAGGTGTGCACCACCACACCCAGGTAATTTTTGTATTTTTAGTAGAGACTCGTTACAGCATGTTAACCAGGCTGGTCTCAAACTCCTGGTCTCAAGCAGTCCGCTTGCCTCAGCTTCCCAAAGTGCTGGGATTACAGGCATGAACAACTGTGCCCAGATTTATTTTTTAATTTTTCAGACGCAGGATCTTTCTCTGTCACTCAGACTGGAGTGCTGTGTCAGGATCATAGCTGACTCTGGACCTCCTGGGCTTCTCTTGCCTCAGCCTCTCAAGTAGCTGGGACTACAGACATGTGCCACCATGTCTGGCTAATTTTCTTTATTTTTTTAGAGACAAGGTCTTGCTATGTTGCCCAGGCTGGTCTTTAACTTCTGGCTTCAAACTATGCTCCTGCCTCAGCCTCCCGAGTAGCTGGGATTACAGGTGCACGCCCCCATGCCTGGCCACCACGGCCAATTTCAAGCTACCAATATGAGATCATTGAACATGCAATTGGAAAGAAATGCACAGTATTACATTGTTCTATAGCAAGCCTATTACACAGACATAATAAATGTAAATAGGCCAGGCAAGATGGTTCACACCTGTAATCCCAGCACTTTGGGAGGCTGAGGCAGGAGGATCGCTTTGAGCTCAGGAGTTCGAGGCCAGCCTGGGTAACATAGTGAGACCCCATCTCTACAAAAAAACACAAAATTAACTGAGTGTGGTGACAGACACCTGTAGTCCCAGCTACTCAGGAGGCCAAGGCAGGAGAATCATTTGAGCCCAGGAGGCGGAGGTTGCAGTGAGCACATACATTGGCACACAAATTGGCAGATACTACCATACAGTGTGTTTTTTTCTCCAGAGAACTGGCTGGTAAGTGTTTGCCATAGTAAGAAGACTTACTATAGAACAATGTATTACTGTGCATTTCTTTCCAATTCCATGTTCAATGATCTCTTATTGGTAGCTTGAAATTGGCCGTGGTGGCCAAGCATGGGGGCGTGCACCAGTAAGGAAAAGCTGAAATGGAAAACAGAGGGTTTAGGGCAGCAGTCCTGAATTCCGGGGTGCTGTCCCCCTGGGGGAGTTATGGGAATCTGTGGGGGTTGTTTTTAGTTGTCACAGTGGAGGTCCTAGGATGCTACCACAGCATTTATGCAGCTGGGGTCAGCGACAATAAAAGTTACGCAATTAAGGTTTGTCCTGCATTCTCAGGACTTTGTTTTATTTTTGAGACAGAGTCTTGCTCTGTCACCCAGGCTGGAGTGCAGTGGTACCATCTCGGCTCACTGCAACTTCTGCCTCCCAGGTTCAAGGAATTCTCCTCCCCTAGCCTCCTGAGTAGCTGGGATTACAGGTGTGTACCACCATGCCCAGCTAATTTTGTATTTTTAGTAGAGATGGAGTTTCACTTAAAAAAATGTTGGCTAGGCTGGTCTCAAACTCCTGACCTCAGGTGATCCTCCTGCCTCGACCTCCCAAAGTGCTGGGATTGCAGGCATGAGCCACTACGCCCAGCTCATTCCCATGACTTTGGAACATCTGTGGGACAGTCATGGAGTTGGAAAGTCTGTTGCTAAGCCTCTGAGCCCCAAATCTGTTTTATGTATTTTTTTTTTTTTTTTTTTGAGACGGAGTCTTGCTCTGTCACCCAGGCTGGAGTGCAGTGGCGTGATCTCGGCTCACTGCAGGCTCCGCCCCCGGGGTTCATGCCATTCTCCTGCCTCAGCTTCCCGAGTAGCTGGGACTGCAGGCGCCTGCCACCACACCTGGCTAATTTTTTTTTTTTTTTTTTTTTTTTTTTTGTATTTTTAGTAGAGACGGGGTTTCACCGTGTTAGCCAGGATGGTCTTGATCTCCTGACCTCGTGATCCGCCCGCCTCGGCCTCCCAGAGTGCTGGGATTACAGGAGTGAGCCACCACACCCTACCGGTTTTGGGTATTTTATGACAGCTCACCTCCCCACTCCCCCACCCCACCCTGTTTCTTTTTTCCTTGTCGCTGAATCACAGGGAAACTGGTTGTTTGTCCTGTAGACGGACTCACATTCTGGACTCGGCTGATTGCTGCCGGGCTCACATTCTTGACTGGGCTGATTGCTGCCTCATGGTGTCGTTTCACTGGCAACTTTATCCTCCTGTTTTCTGCAAACTGGTGGTTAGAGTGGGAAGCTTGATCTGATTTTTTTGTTTGTTTTAAGGGAGCTCTGTAGCTGGTAGTTAGCCCCCTGCTGCTTAGCTGAAGCTGGGGAGTGGCTGCTGGTTTCCCTTTCCTCCTGTTAGGGCTGCTGGGAGCTCTGGTGGTGCCTGCCTCTTCTCTCAGTAAAATTCCTCATCCATCTTTTTTTTTTTTTTTTTTTTGAGACAGAGTTTTGCTGTTGTTTCCCAGGCTGGAGTGCAATGGCGTAATCTCAGCTTACTGCAACCTCTGCCTCTCAAGTTCAAGTGATTCTCCTGCCTCAGCCTCCCAAGTAGCTGGGATTACAGGTGCACGCCACCACGCCACACTAATTTTTGCATTTTTAGTAGAGACAGGGTTTCACCATGTTGGCCAGACTGGTCTCAAACTCCTGACCTCAAGTGATCCACCTGCCTCGGCCTCCCAAAATGCTGGAATTACAGGTGTGAGTCACCACACCGGGACCATTTCTATTTAAAAATTTTTTTTAAATAGGCAGGGCGAGGTGGCTCACGTCTGTAATCCCAGCACTTTGGGAAGCTGAGACAGGAGAATCCCTTGAACTTGTGAGGCGGCGGTTGCAGTGAGCTGAGATCATGCCATTGCACTCCAGCCTGGGCAACAAGAGCAAAACTCTCTCAAAAAGTAATACTACTAATAATTAATAATTAAATAAATAAATATAAGACTCTGAGGGGACTCAGAGTCAGCGAGAGCCTGGCCTAGCAGGACTCTGTCCCCCGCCTCCATGCTGCCTTTCTGGAGGCCTTCCTGGCTGCCTGGAGGAGGGGAGCAGAGTGGGGGCCCCTTTCTGTTGGGGCATCACAACAGTTCCCCAAGGAAGACCCCCAGGGGACCCGGATGGGGGATGCGACCTTGACCTGCCTCTCTCCCCCACCCTTATGGCCAGGCTTGGGGTGCCTGGTGCAGGTGGAGGAGCTAAGGGTAGATAACAAGATGGACTTTGTGGCAGGCACTGGGGAGGGAGGAGGGGCTACGGGCTCACCTCCCTCCCGCAGCCCAGCCACACCTGCTCTGGAAAGCCCTGTAGCTCCTGGGCGGGGTTTGCCAGTCACCGATGCTGGAAGGGTTTCTTTGGCCCTGAGTGAAGAGAGACCCACAGGGAACGCTGAGGTGCCTGCCCAACCACTCTGTCCCGGTTTCCTTCAGCAGGACCAGGTGAGAGAAGGTGAGGGGGCTCCTCTCCCACCCTACAACACGCACACCTGTGCACACACGCCCAGGCGGAGAGCAGGGATTTGGGACGTGGACCCGCGTGCCCTCGTGGGTCTCTGGTGCCCTCGGGGATGCACCCCCAACTCAGGACCTCCAGGAGAGGAGGGTCCCTCCCTCGGCAGCCAGGACCCCCTCCCCAGCCAGCCGCCCTCCTTAGCTCCCTCCCCACTTCCTTCCAGGTGGATCTGTTTCTAGAGCTCCAACCACCACCTCCCTCCCCTTCTCCACCCCGGGCCACCAGGTCCTTCCTTGTCTCCTTCCCCTCAGCAGTTTGCAGGAACCACCCTGGCAGTAATGGTGCAGATGGCTTATGCACAGCTGGTGGTGACCCGACTTTCCCGTCTCCACCCTGAGGCTCCTCAGAGGCTTCATGGAACCCAAACTGCTGGTCTCACCTCCGAACCCTGCCCTTGCCCAGGGAGGGCGGCTCCGTCCCTCCTGCACTCCCTAAACCCGCTCTGAATCACCGCTTCTGTTCTGGGTCGGAGAATAAAGGTGGGGTTTGCAAGTGATGGCCCTACGTTATTGCCTGAAGCTCCGTTCTCCTCCCCAGAGTGGAAGTGATAATGCCGGGAATCCGGGAATCCCGGGGAGGTGCAGGAAGACAGCGGGCTCGAGGCAGTGGGGTGCGACTGAGCCGGACGTGCTGAGCTGGCCGGGGCACGGGGCGGTTGGGGTAGAGAAAGGCTTTCAGAGCTGGGGGACAGGACGGGGCCCCGGGTGAGCGGAGAGCTGGGTTATTTCACGGGAACAGCTGGTGACAAAGCCGGAGGGGTGTGCGGGGCCAGGCGAGAGACTGGGATTCTGTCTTAAGAGGCATAGGGAGCCCTGAAGGGGCTGTGAGCTGCGAAGGGGCAGGGCCGGCGCTGGGTGTAGGGGACAGAGGGGAGAGGAGGAAGCCGGGCTGCAATAGAAAGACGTGGATGGGGCTGGGCGTGGTGGCTGACGCTTGTAATCCCAGCACTTTGGGAGGCCGAGACAGGCGGATCACGTGAGGTCAGGAGTTCGAGACCAGTCTGGCCAACATGGAGAAACCCTGTCTGTACTAAAAGTACAAAATTAGCCAGGCATGATGGTGCATGCCTGTAATCCCAGCTACTCGGGAGGCTGAGGCAGGAGAATTGTTTGAACCTGGGAGGTGGAGGTTGTGGTGAGCCAAGATTATGCCATTGCACTCCAGCCTGGGGAACAAGAGCAAAACTCTGTCTCAAAAAAAAAAAAAAAAAAAAAAAAAAAAAAATCTCAGTAAGATAGACCAGGTGTGGTGGCTCATGCCTGTAATGCCAGCACTTTGGGAGGCTGACGAAGGAGAACAGAGGACCTCCTGAGGCCAGGAGTTTGAGATCAGTGTGGGCCACATAGCAAGACCCCCCTCCCCATCATCCCTACAAAAAAAGCAACTCAAAAAAAATAATGCCTTCAGGCAGAATGGGAGTGGTGCTTGGTTCAAGCCTGACATAAGTGTGAGTTTGGGGCACCAATTCTGCTCTGAACACCAGGGACAGCCCATGTAATACAGCATTTCCCTTTGTGCCCACACAGCCCTAAGGGAGGTGTGGTTTGTTTTTGTTGTTGTATCTTTTTGAGATGGACTTTTGCTCTTGTTGCCCAGGCTGGAAGGCAATGGTACAATCTCAGCTCACTGCAACCTCCGCCTCCCAGGTTCAAGCGATTCTCCTTCCTCAGCCTCCCAAGTAGCTGAGATTACAGCCATGAGCCACCATGCCTGGCTAATTTTTTTGTATTTAGTAGAAATGGGGTTTCACCATATTAGTCAGGCTGGTCTCGAACTCCTGACCTCAGGCGATCCACCCGCCTCAGCCTCCCAAAGTGCTGGGATTACAGGCATGAGCCACTGCACTGGCTTTTTTTTTTTTTTTTTTTTTTTTTTTTTTTTTTTTTTTTTGAGACATCGCGCAGACTGGAGTGCAATGGTGCGATCTCAGCTCACTGCAACCTCCGGGGAGGTGTTGTTTTTATCCCTCCCCACAACCCCCTGTTGATGGACAGACAAGGACAATGAAACACAGAGAGGTAAAAGCCCTGGGTTAAAGTCACACAGCACATAAGAGGTTCCTTATCATGCCGTGCAGGGCATCTCACCAAACCTCAAAAATTCACAATCTCATAGCGCAGCTCGCTCTGTGAGGCCCCCCCCACCTCTTCCTTCTCTCCCTGCAGGTTCAAGTCAAGGTCACTGCCCAGCTTCCTGCTCTGGGCCGCTCAGCAGCCACCTTCCTCCTTCCTGGGTAAGGAGGTAGGGAGCTACCAAGGAGGCAGGGACATCCGTCTAGAACATTCTGTTTTTCTTTTTTCTTTTTTTTTTTTTTTTGAGATAGAGCCTGACTCTGTCGCCCAGGCTGGAGTGCAGCTGTAGTGTAATGGTACAATCGCAGCTCACCACAACCTCCATCTCCCAGGTTCAAGCGGTTCTCCTGCCTTAGCCTCCCAAGTAGCTGGGATTACAGGCATGTGCCACCACGCCTGGCTAATTTTTGTATTTTTAGTAGAGACGGGGTTTCTCCCTGTTGGTCAGGCTGCTTTCGAACTCCTGACCTCAGGTGATCTGCCCCACCTTGGCCTCCCAAAGTGCCGGAATTACAGGCGTGAGCCACTGCGCCTGGCCTAATTTTCTCTAAAATAGAGACAAGTTCTCACTATGTGGTCCAGACTGATCTCGAACTCCTGAACTCAAGCAATCCTCCCAGCTCGGCCTCCCAAAGTGCTAGCATTACATGTGTGAGCCATCGTGCCTGGTCCCTGTCTGTTTCATTCTCTCTGTCTCTCTAGTCCTGCCTCTCTCTGTGTCTTCTTGTCTTTTTCTCTATTTGTCTCTTCCTCTGTCCCTTTTATCATCTCTGTCCCTTCCCTCCCTTTCTCCCTCCCTCCCTTCCTTCCTTCCTTCCTTCCTTCCTTAGGTGAGAAAAAGTAGCATCTTTTCCTCACCTATCACAAAGTTTGCAACTGGGGCACCTACAGTAAAAGGTTAACAGACACAAGCATAACAAATGAATTTAAGGCAAGTGTTACATGACATGGGAGCCTTCAAAAATGAAGGCCTAAAGAAACAGGGAAACCTGGGTGGGTTTTTTGTTTTGTTTTGTTTTTAGATGGAATTTTACTCTGTCGCCCAGGCTGGAGTGCAGTGGCGCGATCTTGGCTTACTGACTGCAATCTCTGCCTCCATGATCAAGTGATTCTCCTGCCTCAACCTCCCCAGTAGCTGGGATTACAGGTGCACGCCACCACGCCCAGCTAATTTTTGTATTTTTAGTAGAGACGGGGTTTCGCTATGTTGGCCAGACTGGTCTCGAACTGCTAACTTCAGGTGATCCACCCACTTTGGCTTCTGAAAGTTCTGGGATTACAGGCGTGAGCCACTGTGCCCGGCTACCCTCCCGTTCTATGATCTATGGTTTAAATGCTACATTTGACCACTATCAATACTCCCAGTATCAAAAGTGGGAAACCTAGGTTCTTCACCCAGAGGCTATAACGAACAGCATTCTTTGCCTTGTGGGTGACAATAGCAAACACTTACCACCTGTGTATATGTGCCAGACACTGTTTTAGTCCTCAGAGAGGTGATGTCACTTGCCCAAAATCACACAGCTCGTGACTGTGAGAGTCTGAAATTGGCCAGAGCTTGTGCACCTAGCCACTGGTGGTGATGTGTCTTTGAGTCATCAAGTCCAGCATTCTGTTTTGGACTTAGTGAAAGGATATACTTTTGTAGTGATGAGAAAGGAACTTTATCTAGAATTTGTGTGGCTAGGCACGGTGGCTCACGCCTGTAATCCCAGCACTTTGGGAGGCTGAGGCGGGTGCATCACTTGAGGTCAGGAGTTCGAGACCAGCCTGGTCAACATGGTAAAACCCCATCCGACTAAAAATACAAAAATTATCCAGGTGTGGTGGTGCACGCCTGTAATCCCAGCTACTCAGGAGGCTGAGGCAAGAGAATCGCTTGAACCCAGGAGGCAGAGTTTGCAGTAAGCCAAGATGGTGCCACTGCACTCCAGCCTGGGTTACAGAGCAAGACTCCATCTCAAAAAAAAAAAAAAGAAGAAAAGAAAAAGAAGTGAACTGGTTCAAAGACCATAATCATACATATCACACAAGACTGGAAGCGGACCAGGCTCAGTTAATTTAGCAGCTCCACAAAGTCATCAGTCACCTGAGCTCCATCCATCTTCATATGCTGTGCTACCATTTCTTTTTTTTCTTTTTATTTTTTTGAGACGGAGTCTCGCTCTGTCTCCCAGGCTGGAGTGCAGTGGCGTGATCTCGGCTTCTGCAAGTTGTGCCTCCCGGGTTCACGCCATTCTCCTGCCTCAACCTCCCGAGTAGCTGGGACAACAGGTGCCCACCACCACACCCAGCTAATTTTTTAAAATATATTTTTAGTAGAGACGGGGTTTCACCGTGTTAGCCAGGATGGTCTCGATCTCCTGACCTCGTGATCTGCCCGCCTCGGCCTCCCAAAGTGCTGGGATTACAGGCGTGAGCCACCACGCCCAGCCAGCTACCATTTCTTAACTGTATCATCTCACGGTCCCAAAAGGGCTGCTACACATCCAGCCATCACATACAGATAATGCCTTTCAAAAATAGCAGAAAGAGGCTGGTTCTTGTCTTGGTCCCTTTTGAAGAATGAATGAAACCTTCCTAAGCCTTCCAGCAATTTCCCCTCAACTCCGATGGGTAGGAATTGTCACATACTCATGTGACCCGATAGGAGGCAAAAGAAATGAGACTTCTGGAATTAGTTTAGCCTCAGATTGTGCAGCTGAGAAGTTGATCAGCCATCTCTGAAGGACATGCAGCTTGCAGAAAATTAAGGTGGTGTTAACAAGGAGAAAAGGGGAAATGGCTTTAGAGTAGACAACAGGGATGCCCTGAGGGGTTGTGTAGGTTGTTCACTGCAGGAAGTCCCCTGGTCAAGAAAGTAAGTGGGGTTTAAACAGCCCCACAGTCTACTCATCAAACCAGGTGTCCTTGGCATTGTGTCCACCCAGAGAGCTCACTATTTTTTTTTCTTTTCTTTTCTTTTTTTTTTTTTTTTTTTTTGAGAGGGAGTCTTGCTGTGTCCCCCAGGCTGGAGTGCAGTGGCATGATCTTGGCTCACTGCAGCCTCCGCCTCCCGGGTTCCCCGGTTCAAGCAATTCTCCTGCCTCAGCCTCCCTAGTTCAAGCAATTCTCCTGCCTCAGCCTCCCGAGTAGCTGGGATTACGGGCGTCCGCCACCACACCTGGCTAATTTTTGTATTTTTAATAGAGACGGGGCCTTATCATGTTGGCCAGGTTGGTCTCCAGCTCCTGACCTCAGGTGATCTGCCCACCTCGTCCTCCCAAAGTGCTGGGATTACAGGCATGAGCCACTGCGCCTGGCCACAACTCATCTTTTAGAGCCAGCCTACATTTGTCATAGGCCGTGGCCGATGAATGGAAAGTCCACGGTGGAGCTGGGTGTTCCTCTCAAGTTCAACAGGCTGTGGCCAGGAGGGCAGGCAGGCCAGGTGGACAATTTCCCTTCAAAGTGGATACAGGCAGGACATGCAAAGATTAATATCTCTGGCACTGGACTCTGGCAAGTAGGAAAATAAAAACAAAAGATGAACATCTCGGGCCAGGCGCGGTGGCTCACGCCTGTAATCCCAGCACTTTGCGAGGCTGAGGCAGGCAGATCACAAGGTCAGGAGTTCGAGACTAGCCTGACCAACATGGTGAAACCCTGTCTCTACTAAAAATACAAAAGTTAGCCAGGCGTGGTGGTGGGTGCCTGTAATCCCAGCTACTCAGGAGGCTGAGACAGGAGAATAGCTTGAACCCGGGAGGCAGAGGTTGCAGTGAGCAGAGATCGTGCCATTGCACTCCAGCCTGGGTGACAGAGACTCCATTTCAAAAAAAAAAAAAGAACATCTCTACAAACTGGATCGCCAGTAAATAATAACTACATATACTTGTACTCACCATATGTAGACACCCACATATGTACACTCAGACGATAAACACCCACATTTAAACATACAATGTGGGCCAGGTGCAGTAGCTCACGCCTATAATCCCAGCACTTTGGGAGGCCAAGGTGGGAAGATCACTTGGCCTAGGAGTTTGAGACCAGCCCGACCAACATACTGAGATCTTATCTCTACAAAAGAAAATTTGTTTTTAGTTAGCTGGGCGTGGTGATGGGCACCTGTAGTCCCAACTACTCGGGAGGCTAAGGCAGGAGGATTGCTTGAGCCTAGGAGGTCGAGGCTACAGTGAGCCACGTTCTCACCACTGCACTCCAGCCCAGGTGACAGAGCAAGATCTTGTCTCAAAAAATAAATAAAAAATTAATAAATAAAACAAAAAATGCATACAATGTATAGATACACAAAGTATATATATATATACTGCTATGTATACACATTCACATATACACACATGCTGTGTTCACAACCACCTAGATGACATATGTATGTGTATACATACTTACACATATACCCTTACATGTACACGATGTATCTCTACCCATACACTACCATGTACACATGTCCATTTGTACACAGCTGTATATGTACACGCACAATTTTGCACACACCTGTATATGTATACAATGTATGGATCCCCCATATCCACATTACACACAATGTGTACGCATCCACCTGTGTACACACACCCACCTATGAACACAATGTAGACACATCTGTATAAACACACTCGAGATACATGCCTATGCATATAGGCAAGTATGTGCCAAGTATTTACACACCCGAAGTAAAAGCACACTCACATGCACCCACACTATGCCTGCGCACCAGCGCATGGCCACGTTCACCAGCGCCCCGGGCCTCCATCTCCCAGCTAACATGTCCCGTTTTCCTCCCCTGACAGCCATGCTGGTCGTTCAGATGCCTTTCTCCTTTCCCGTGGCCCACTTCATCCTGTTTGTCTTTACGGTGTCCACTATATTTCACATTCAGCAGCGGCTAGCGAAGATTCAAGCCATGTGGGAGTTACCGGAGCAGATACCAGTGCTAGCCTCAACATCAAAGGCACTGGGACCCAGCCAGCTCAGGGGGATATGGACAATCAATGCGATAGGCCGCCTGGGGAACCAGATGGGTGAGTACGCCACGCTGTACGCCCTGGCCAAGATGAACGGGCGGCCCGCCTTCATCCCGGCCCAGATGCACAGCACCCTGGCCCCCATCTTCAGAATCACCCTGCCGGTGCTGCACAGCACCACGGCCAGCAGGATCCCCTGGCAGAACTACCACCTGAACGACTGGATGGAGGAGAAGTACCGCCACATCCCAGGGGAGTACGTCCGCCTCACGGGCTACCCCTGCTCCTGGACCTTCTACCACCACCTCCGCCACGAGATCCTCCAGGAGTTCACCCTGCACGACCACGTGCGGGAGGAGGCCCAGAAGTTCCTGCGGGGCCTGCAGGTAAATGGGAGCCAGCCGGGCACCTTTGTAGGGGTCCATGTTCGCCGAGGGGACTATGTCCATGTCATGCCAAAAGTGTGGAAGGGGGTGGTGGCCGACCGGCGATACCTACAGCAGGCCCTGGACTGGTTCCGAGCTCGCTACAGCTCCCCCATCTTCGTGGTCACCAGTAATGGCATGGCCTGGTGTCAGGAGAACATTGACACCTCCCACAGTGATGTGGTGTTTGCTGGCGATGGCATTGAGGGCTCACCTGCCAAAGATTTTGCTCTACTCACACAGTGTAACCACACCATCATGACCATCGGGACATTCGGGATCTGGGCCGCATACCTTGCGGGTGGGGACACCATCTACCTGGCCAATTACACCCTCCCCGACTCCCCTTTCCTCAAAATCTTTAAGCCAGAGGCAGCCTTCCTGCCGGAGTGGACGGGGATTGCCGCAGACCTGTCCCCCTTACTCAAGCACTAATGCTGGCCCGTCCTTTGAGAACTTTTCTCCTTCTCTGGCTCCCTCAAGATGAGTGCCCGGGCATGAGAGGCATGTGGTTCTATGAGCAGGACCCATATCTCTTCTGTGAAGATGCGTTGGGCTGCAAGTAACAGAAATCTCAATGAACAGTGGCCTGGCGTGGTGGCTCATGCCTGTAATCTCAGCACTTTGGGAGGCCGAGGCGGGTGAATCACTTGAGGTCAGGAGTTCAAGACTAGCCTGGCCAACATGGTGAAACCCTGTCTCGACTAAAAATACAAAAATTAGCCAGGCGTGGTGGTGCACACTTGTAATCCCAGCTACTCGGGAGGCTGAGGCAAGAGAATTGCTTGAACCCAAGAGGCGGAGGTTGCAGTAAGCCGAGATGGTGCCACTGCACTCCAGTCTGGGTGACAGAGCAAGACTACGTCTCAAAAAAAAAAAAAAAAAAGAAAAGAAAAGAAAAAGAAATGAACGGGTTCAAAGACCATAATCATACATATCACACAAGATAAGAAGTGGCCCAGCTTCAGGGTCAGTTAATTTAGCAGCTCCACAAAGTCATCAGTCACCTGAGCTCCATCCATCTTCATATGCTGTGCTACCATTTCTTAGCTGTATCATCCCACGGTCCCAAAAGGGCTGCTACACATCCAGCCATCACATACAAATAATTCCTTTCAAAAACAGCAGAAAGAGGCTGGTTCTTGTCTTGGTCCCTTTTGAAGAATGAATGAAACCTTCCTAAGCCTTCCAGCAATTTCCCCCCAACTCCGATGGGTAGGAATTGTCACATACCCATGTGACCCGATAGGAGGCAAAAGAAATGAGACTTCTGGGATTAGTTTAGCCTCAGATTGTGCAGCTGGGAAGTTGATCAGCTGCCTCTGAAGGACATGCAGCTGGCAGAAAATTAGAGAAAAGGGGAAATGGCTTTAGGGTAGACAACAGGGATGCCCTGAGGGGTTGTGTAGGTTGTTCACTGCATGAAGTCCCCTGGTCAAGAAGGCAAGTGGGGTTTAAACAGACCCACAGTCTACTCATCAAACAAGGTGTCCTTGGCATTGTGTCCACCCAGAGAGCTCACAGTTTTCTTTTCTTTTTTTTTTTTTTTTTTTTTGAGACAGAGTCTTGCTGTGTCCCCCAGGCTGGAGTGCAGTGGCATGATCTTGGCTCACTGCAACCTCCGCCTCCCAGGTTCAAGCAATTCTCCTGCCTCAGCCTCCCAAGTAGCTGGGATTACAGGTGCGTGCCACCACGCCCAGCTAATTTTTGTATGTTTAGTGGAAATGGAGTTTCACCATGTTGGTCAGGCTGGTCTCAAACTCCTGACCTCATGATCTGCCTTCCTTGGCCTCCCAAAGTGCTGGGATTACAGGTGTGAGCCACTGCGCCTGGCCCTAGAGCTCACTGTTTTCTAGTTAGTCCATCTGGAAGTGGAGCCTTTTTCCAGCTTGCACAAATGTGCCATATTGGCTTGTAGCTGGCGTGCATCCAAGTTCATAGGTCCTGCCTCTTCAATCCTGGCTTTCTAGGGCCTGGGATGATCATTGCTGAGAACTCAGAGACCAGCCTGGCTCAGTGAACTTCAGGGCGTTCCATTCATTCTTTCAGTAAATGTTTGCAGCACATCTGTTACATGTCAGGCAGTGAAACACCCCACAGCAGCCTTCCCTCTTAGAGGATACATTTGTAACCATTACACAGTCATCAAAGGAATAATCTATTTTAATCACCAGTGTGAACACAGTCATAGAGTGGGGTATTCCCAGCTACCAGGGAGGCTGAGGTAGGAGGATTGCTTGATGCCGGGAGTTAGGGACTATAGTGCACCGTGATTGGACTTGCGAATAGCCACTGCACTGCGGCCTGGACAACGTAGTGATACCCTGACTCTTATAAACAAATAAATGAATAAACACAATTATGACTTTGGGGATGGGAGAAAAGGTTCTCTGAGAGCTTATTACATGAGTATCACATGAACTCCAAAATACATGTTAGGCCAGGCATGTGGCTGTAATCCCAGCACTTTGGGAGGGTAAGGTGGGCGGATCACCTGAGGTCAGGAGTTCGAGACTAGCCTGGGCAACATAGTGAAACCCTGTCTCTACTAAACATACAAAACATTAGCCAGGGGTGGTGGCGCACAACTGTAGTCCCAGCTACTTGGAAGGCTTAAGCAGGAGAATCGTTTGAACCAGGGAGGCAGAGGTTGCAGTGAGCCAAGATCACACCATTGCACTGTAGCCTGGACAACAGAGTGAGACTCCATCTCGAAAAAAAAAAAATCTTAGGAGTAGATGGAATCCTGTTACAAGTCTGGATCAAAAAGGCAGCTTTGGCTGGGTGCAGTGGCTCACACCTGTAATCCCAGCACTTTGGGAGGCTGAGGCAGATGGATCACTTGAGGTTAGGAGTTCGAGACCAGCCTGGCCAACATAGTGAAACCCTGTCTCTACTAAAAATACAAAATTAGCTAGGCGTGGTGGTGCATGCCTGTAATCCCAGCTACTAGGGAGGCTGAGGCAGAAGAATCACTTGAACCTGGGAGATGGAGGTTGCAGTGAGCTGAGATCACGCCATTGCACTGCAGCCTGGGCAACAAGAGCAAAACTTGGTCAAAAAAAAAAAAAAAAGAAAAGAACAAGGCAACTTTTACAATGATTTTGAGATCTCAATATTACAGTATTTTCTCCAGACTACCCACAAATACGTACTGTGAACCTATCATGTATCAGAAAGCAGTCTAGGAGATACGATCCCTGCTCTCAAGACGGCATTTACAAGTCACTTCAAAATATAATTGGTACAGGCCAGGTACAGTGGCTCACGCCTGTAATCCCAACACTTTGAGAGGCCAAGATGGGAGGGTCACTTGAGATCAAGAGTTCAAGACCAGCTTGGGCAACATAGGGAGATCCTGTCTTTACAAAAAATAAAAAACTAACTGGGTATCGTGGAATACAACTGTAGGACCAGCTACTCGGAAGGCTGAAGTGGGAGGATCAATTGAGCCCAGGAGTTTGGGGCTTCAGTTAGCCACAATCACACCTGTGCATAGCCTCTGCACTCCAAAGTCGCAACATAGCAAGACACCATCACTAACAAAATTTTTAAAAATCGAAAAGATACAGGCCAGGCGTGGTGGCTCACGCCTGTAATCCCAGCACTTTGGGAGGCCGAGGCAGGGGGATCACAAGGTCAAGAGATCAAGACCATCCTGGCCAACATGGTGAAACTCCGTCTCTACTAAAAATACAAAAATTAGCCGGGTGTGGTGGGCACCTGTAGTCCCAGCTACTCGGGAGGCTGAGGCAGGAGAACTGCTTGAATCTGGGAGGTGGAGGTTGCAGTGAGCCGAGATTGTGCCACTGCACTCCAGCCTGCCAATATTGCGAGACTCCGTCTAAAAAAAAAAAGATAATTGAAAAGATACAATTAGATCCTGAGGCAAGCAGGTGCTATGGCTCACACCTGTAATCCCAGCACTTTGGGAGGCCGAGGTGGATGGATCACTTCAGGTCAGGAGTTCGAGACCAGCCTGGCCAACATGGTGAAACTCTGTCTGTACTAAAAATACAAAAATTAGCCAGGCGTGGTGGCATGCACCTGTAATCCCAGCTACTTGGGAGGCTGAGTCAGTAGAATCACTTAAACCCAGGAGGTGAAGGTTGCAATGAGCTGAGGTATCGCCACTGTACTCCAGCCTGGGCAAAAGAGCGAAACTCGAGACAGAGAGAGAGAGAGAAAAGAGAGAAAGAAAAAAGAAAGGAAGGAAGGAAGGAAAGAAAGAAAGAAAGAGGAAGGGGAAGGGAGGGGAGGGGAAGGAGGCCAGGTGCGGTGACTCACGCCTGTAATCCTAGCACTGTGGGAGGTCAAGACCAGTGTGGATCACCTAAGGTTGGGAGTTCAAGACCAGCCTGACCAACATGGAGAAACCCTGTCTCTACTAAAAATACAAAATTAGCCAGGTGTAGTGGCGCATGCCTGTAATCCCAGCTACTTGGGAGGCTGAGGCAGGAGAATGGCTTGAACCCGGGAGGCAGAGGTTGCGGTGAGCCAAGATCATGCCACTGCACTCCAGCCTGTGCAACAAGAATGAACTCCGTCTAAAAAAAAAGGAAGGAAGGAAGGAAAAAGAGAGGAAGGAGGAGGAGAAATATTTTTTCCAGTCTACACAATGAATATGACTATATCCTTTTGGGGAGGGAGTATGTTTATAAGATAAATTAGTAATTTTTAGTATTTTGATGTTGGTGGTCTTTTTCAGGCCTCATGATGTAAATATCCACCTTCTGTTGAGATCGGAGGAGAGCAGGAAGGTGCTGCTTGGGGTTCCCCATCTGATCCCCCTTGGTCCAGCCCTGGTTTTCCTGAGGCAGGAGGGAGGGATGAAGTCTTTGGAGAAGAGTTGGGTGTTGGGTGCTTGGCAGTGCAGGATGCAAGCCTTTCAGTTAGGCTTAAGGTTCAGACAGGCACCCCACCAAGCCGGCTTCCTGGCCCTGACTCCTTGGGGCAGCGCAGGGACCAAGTGCACCCTCAGCTCAACAGTGCCCACTCTGGACGCAGGCGAGATGGGGAAGGTGCAATGGAGGCAGGTGAGGGGCCTGGCAGAAGCTGAAAGACGAGTGCCTGAGACACAGAAAGATGAGTGCGGAGACTGAAAGGGATGACGGATGCATCAGAGATAAAGGGCAGGAGGGAGTTGGAGACAGAGATAGGGAGGAGAGAACAGCCAGAGGGCAAATCAGACAGAGAACAGAGAAGAGATATGAAGACACAACCGGGACAGAGTGACCTGAGTCAGGCAGAGATGGGGACACATTGATATAGAGAGTGATACAGTCAGAAAAGTCTCCGGGCCAGGTGTGGTGGCTCACGCCTGTAATCCCTGCACTTTGGGAGGCTGAGGTGGGAGGAGCACTTGGGGTCAGGAGTTCAAGACCAGCCTGAGCAACATAGTGAAACCCTGTCTCTATAAAAAATGCAAAAATGGCTGGGCACGGTGGCGCACGCCTGTAATCCCAGCACTTTGGGAGGCCGAGGCTGGAGTGCAGCGGCGTGATCTCAGCTAACCACAACCTCCGCCTCCCGGATTCAAGCGATTCTCCTGCCTCAGCCTCCCAAGTAGCTGGGATTACAGGTATGCACCACCATACCCGGCTAATTTTGTATTTTTAGTAGAGACGGGGTTTCTCCGTGTTGGTCAGGCTGGTCTCGAACTCCCAACCTTAGGTGATCTGCCCACCTCAGCCTCCCAAAATGCTGAGATTACAGGCGTGAGTCACTGCGCCCAGCCTGGTCTACTGTTCTTTTCCATCTGCAGTGGACATTGCTGGCGGCCCACCCACGTGCCTTCAGATTCCTCTTACTAGGTCTGTGCACCCAGCCCCCAGCTTGTGTGCTTGGCGTATTAATCATGCCTTTGTCTTTTCTGAACTTCTGCTGCTTTGACAAGTGGGGGCCTCGATGACTCTGGAGGGACTGACCCTCCCAGGGATAGCCAAATGCTAGAGATAGTTAACTACTCACCTTTCCTATATAAATCAGCCAATCCAGAGCCCATACCCCATCCACACCTTTATGAGCACAGGCTCCCTGAGCCAGGTACCAAAAACTCAGGACAGCCTCTATGCTCCAGAGCCTGCTGAAATTCAAACTAGGTAATCTCAAACCCACTTACCTTGCCTCTTCTGGTCTTTTTGTTTTGTTTATTTTTATTATTATTTCTTTGAGACAGAGTCTCGCTCTTTCACCCAGGCTGGAGTGCAGTGGCATGATCTCGGCTCAATGCAAGCTCCACCTCCCGGGATCAGGCCATTCTTCTGCCTCAGCCTCCCGAGTAGCTGGGACTACAGGCGCCCACCACTGCGCCCGGCTAATTTTTTGTATTTTTAGTAGAAATGGGGTTTTACCGTGGTCTTGATCTCCTGACCTTGTGATCCGCCTGCCTCGGCCTCCCAAAGTGCTGAGACTACTTTTGTTTTTTTTAGATGGAGTCCCACTGTGTTGCCCAGGCTGGAGTGCAGGCATGATCTCGTCTCACTGCAAGTGATTCTCCTGTCTCAGCCTCCTGAGTAGCTGGGATTAAAGGCACATGCCACCATGCCCAGCTAATTTTTGCATTTTTACTGGAGACTGGGTTTCACCATATTGGTCAGGCTAGTCTCGAACTCCTGACATCATGATCCACCCGCCTCGGCCTCCCAAAGTGCTGGCATTACAGGCGTTAGCCACCGTGCCCAGCCAAAACCTACATTTTAAAACATTTTGCTGCTAACAACTTACCCTATTACATTCTTCCCAGGACTGCCCTTGGGCTGGAGGTTCCTGGGAGTTTATGTCATTCCTCCCTCCCTCGGTGACCCATGGCTCATGACTGACTAGGGGTGGTATAGTGGCAAGTCTCCAGATGTAGCCCCTGGTGAGCATGTCTCTGATATTCACAGATTTGTATAGTGCCCTCCCATATTTAACGTGGGCTTGCCTGACTTGCATTAATTATAAAATACAGTGGAAGAGAAATTGTGCCAGTTTCAAGCCTAGTCTTTAAGAGACTGGTAGCTTCTGCTCCCCCCTCTTGGAATACTCACTCTTGGGAGCCCTGAGCTATCATGCAAGAAATCTAGTTACCCTGGTGGAGAGGCCACAGAGGGACAGTGCCGACACTGCATGGAGTGTCACACTGCACAACCCAGCTGGGCCCAGCCTTCACGCTATCCCCACCATGGTGCCACACACATCTGATGTGCCATCTTGTATGTGCTAGCCCAGGTGGGCCCTGAGATGACTGCAGCTCTAGCCAACATCACATGGAACTGAAGAACTGCCCTGCTGAGCCCAGTCAACCCATGCATTTGTGAGCAATCATGGATAGTTATTGTTTTACAACTCTAAGTTTTGGGGTGGTGTGGGTTTTTGTTGTTTGTTTGTTTTTTGTTTGTTTTGAGATGGAGTATCACTCTGTTGCCCAGGCTGGAGTGAAGTGGCATGATCTCAGCTCACTGCAACCTCCACCTCCTTGTTTCAAGCGATTCTCCTGCCTTGGCCTCTCAAGTAGCTGGGATTACAGGCTCCCACCACCACACCTGGCTAGTTTTTTTGTTTTTGTTTTTGTTTTTTTTTGAGACGGAGTCTCACTCTGTCACTCAGGCTGGAGTGTGGTGGCGCAATCTCAGCTCACTGCAAGCTCCGCCTCCCGGGTTCACGCCATTCTCCTGCCTCAGCCTCCCGAGTAGCTGGGACTACAGGCACCCACCACCATGCCCAGCTAATTTTTTTGTATTTTTAGTAGAGACGGGGTTTCACCATGTTAGCCAGGATGGTCTCGATCTCCTGACCTTGTGATCTGCCCACCTCGGCCTCCCAAAGTGCTGGGATTACAGGCGTGAGCCACTGTGCCCAGCCCAGTATTTTTGTATTTTTAGTAGAGATGGGTTTCACCATGTTGGCCAGGCTGGTCTTGAATTCTTGGCCTCAAGTGATCTGCCTGCCTCGGCTTCCCAAAGTGCTGGGATTACAGGCGTTTGCCACTGAGCCTGGTTTGGGGGTGACTTGTTGTTTGGCTATAATAAGCTCAAACAGGGAGATACAAAGGCCCAGTTCCATGTGTCCCAAGATGGGAAAGACTCCACAACTTAAATTTGTGCTCTGGAGCTCCCCGCAGGATTAGGCTGAGGTTGGAACTTCACCTGAAGTCACCTCTTGCTCCTCTTCCCCTTTGCTGTCCTGTTTTCCCCACTCTTCTACTGGTTTCTCCCGGGAACATTTCTTTCTTTCTCCCTCTTTTTTTTTTTTTTAAAGATGGAGTTTCACTCCTGTTGCCCAGGCTGGAGTGCAATGGAGCGATCTTAGCTCACCATAACCTCCGCCTCCTGGGTTCAAGCGATTCTCCTGCCTCAGCCTCCCAAGTAGCTGGGATTCCAGGCATGTGCCACCATGCCCAGCTAATTTGTGTGTGTGTGTGTGTGTTTTTGGTAGAGACAGGGTTTCACCATGCTGGCCAGGCTGGTCTCGAACTCCTGACCTCAGGTGATCCACCTGCCTCAGCCTCCCAAAGTGCTGGGATTGCAGGCGTGAGCCACCACGCCCGGCCAGAACACTTCTTTAATAAATCACTGGCATTTATATCTTGCCTCAGGCTCTGCTTCCAAGAGAAGCTGATCTTAGACCTGATGCTTCTAATTTTTTCATCTCCAACCAGAACCCTGGGAGGTCAGGGTCTGGCTCCCCCATTCTCCCTCTCCACTCTTTCTTGGTCCTCTACTGCATCCAAAAGGCATAACCACCTTCCAGACTCCCCAAACAACAGGGAGCCATCTACTGGGATCGGGGGCATGTAAAAACATCCATGAGGTCTCTGAGGGAAGCAGCAAGCAGCTTGTTTGCCGTGGCCAGCAGCAAAAGAAGCCCCCCAACCATACCACCCCGGAGGGGGATCATAAGGAGGCCAGGTAGGCAAAGTTAAGGCAGTTGCATGTCAGCAGCACTTCAGGAGGCAGGTGGGGTTGGAGGTTGTCTCCGATCCTGTGTCTGTGGTAGGAGGGGCTCTGCTGGTAGTTCCCTCTCCTCCCCCAAGGAGCTTCTCTCCACCCCCACCAGTTCTCTGTCTCTGTAAATCCCAGAATCCATCACCACGGATCCTCCAGCAGGTCCCACAGCCGGCTGCTGCTGGAGTCAGATAAGTCAGCGGAGAAGATGCTGGGGGGTGGGGGACCAGAACCCAGAGGAGGACCCCCGCTCAGGGCCTCCAGCCAATCCAGGGAGTCCGTGGGGTCCCTGGGAGAAGGGGAGGAGGAGTTCGTGGGAGACGGGAGTGAAGAGGAGAAAACAGATGAGAGGCCTTCAGAGTCCGGGGAGGGGGACAGCACGTCGAAGGAGCCAGGGAAGTCCAGGGGAATAGGGGGCAGGGGGTCTGCGGGATAAAGAATGGTACGTGAGCTTGGAAAGTCAGGGGTCCGGGCGCCAGCCCCCCATACCCCATTTCCAGGATCCAGCTCCCCAGCTCATTCCTCCCTTGGACGCAGGAGTCTGGAACCTCATCCCCCACCTCCCCTGAATCTAGCAGTTTGGATCCTACCGTCAGGCTCCACCTGATCCTCCAGGATGTCATCGATGCCCCGGTTAGGAAGCAACTGCGGATGGAGAAATTTGGCGTGAACTCGGGACTGCGACCTGGACCTGACTGGAGAACCCTAGCCGGATTCAACCCACACCTTCTTACCTGCGCCCTCCGGATCGCTTCCTGCAGCTCCTCCTCCAGAGTCAGAGCCGCTGAGCCCGGCGCTGAGGAAGGGGTCAGGGCTGGAGCTGCAGCAGGAGCCGGAGTGGGAGTTGGAGCCGGAGCAGTCCCCGGGGTATCCGCGGCACGTGGAAGAGGTGGCCTGTGAGATGCTGCGCTGGGCTTGACCTAGAGCAGCCAAGAGGGCGAGCTCCCATAAGCCACGCCCACAGGGCGCAACCCCACCCACTCGCAACGTGTGGCTCCACCCCTTGATCCTGTCGCGACCCCTCGCTCGTCAACCCCTTTGGCCTCGCCCCCTATTCTTTCATTGGCTCCTCTTCTCTAAAGATCCGCCCCCCTGTTGCTCTGAACCACGCCCCCTCGCCTTCAAGGCTTCCCACCGCTGGTCCTCGCCCCCACACTTCATTGGCTAGTTTTTTCGACACCCCGCCCCGGCCCACTTTGCTTTCTCTTCATTGGTCCACACGCGCATAGCCCCGCCCTCACCGAGCCCTGACGCCGGGTGGCTGCCAGGGCCTTGGGCCTGAGGCGCGGCCAGGGAGCACCCGCGGGACTGTCCTCGCGCCGCGGCTTCGGCCGCTCGCGGGGCGGCGCGCCGCCGCGCATGCGCTCCAGGAGCATAGACTTGGTCCCCGACACTGGGAGGCCCCGCAGGCGCAGCTGCTGCCGGAGCTCTGAGACCTGGGGAGGCGGGGGGTGGGAAGAGGCAGTGCTGGGCGGGCTCCGGGGCGCAGGCAGGAGCTAGACAGGATATTTGGAAACCGAGAAAGGAGGCACTGGGGTCCGGACTCCTGGGACCCTAAAACAGGATGGGACTGGGTACCCGATCTCCTGGATTTCCAGAGGGCAGAGGCTGCGGGGTTGGAATTCTGGGACCCCACCGAAGGAGAGAGCCAGCCTGGAAAGTTACACCCCAAACTCACCGTCAGCTCCTCCAGTTTAAGGGTCTGAAGTTCCAACTTGTGTGGAGGGGGCGAGGGGCTAGGGACTCCCGGTGGGCAGGGATTGAGGGGAGAGGGCTTCATCCTGGTGATAATCGTGAGGGGTGAACATAGGTTAGAGAGGTAGAGGGGGAAAAGGCGTTCTGGGGTCCTCAAAGGCGGGGGGCTGGGGAAGATGCAGAAAAGTGAAGGCCCAGAATTCTGGGTCTCCGAGGGCGCAAACATGAGGCTAGATTTCTGTGCATGGGGGAGGAGGAACTAGGGGTTCAGACTCGGGTCTGAAGGGCGAAGGGAGGGGCTGGGATCCTGGACTCTTAAACCCTGGGAGAGGGTTGGGGGCCCGAATTCCCTAATCTTGGACTCGAGGTTTGAGGGAGGAGGATGCTGGGACCTGAATTTCTGGGTCCCGGGAGAACAGAAGCGGGTGTCATACCTAGGATGTGGCTGCTGCGAGTCTGTCCCTTCCCACAGAGATGGCCCGGGAGGACCCAGGGCGGACCCCTCAGCTTGGGGGTCCGCCCTGGATCCCTGTCTCGGCTCTGGGGGCATGTACTGGTGGTATGTCAAGTTCCCCCTGGGCTTGGACTCCCTCCAACGTTGGGAGATCTTGGGAGACTCCTGAAAGAGCAGGTGTGATGTGCTAGGCTTCAGCGCGGCTCCCACCTTCCTGCCCCAGGGCTACATGCAAAGTATGCAGTCAGCTCGGTACCACCGAAGAGGAGCAAAAATGGCAGCAGCAGCAAGGGAGACAAAGGCTAGGCTCTCAGAGGGACCTCTCCCTCCGGTTGAGACTCACCTTCTTTGGGGACCTCCAAGGAGGACAATATTCTGGCTCGGGGAGCAGGACCCCAGGGCTGAAGAGGAAAGGGGCCGTGCCAGAGGGCAAGGCCGGGGCCAGAGGAGGGCCTGAGGCTGAGATCCACGGGTCCGGATCCGAGACTGAAGAGACGGTGAAGGACCCTGAGAGGCCTGCAGGCAGGAAGCCAGGCCGGGAGGAGCAAGGCTGTGTGGAAATCGGGGCCCCAGGGTGCGAGAGGGCAGGCCAGGGAGCAAGACTTGAGTGCTGGGAGATGGGCGCCTGAACTCCTGGATCTGAGGGCGGAGGTGTGGGGGGGCTCTGGTTGTTACATTCTCAAGTAAAGCAGGAATTTTCTATCACAAAGGGGTGTGGTAGCTGAGGATCACAGATGTCTGAGGTTTTGCTAGGACAGGAGTGGGGCCTGCACTCCTGGTTCTTGGGGAGAGGGAGAGGCTGAAAGCTACATCCAGGCCGGTCGCGGTGGCTCATGCCCGTAATCCCAGCACTTTGGGAGACTGAGGCGGGCAGATCACTTGAGGTCAGGAGTTCGAGACCAGCCTGGCCAACATGGTGAAACCCCGTCTCTACTAACAATACAAAAATTAGCCAGGCGTGGTGGCGCGTGCCTGTAATCTCAGCTACTCAGGAGGCTGAGGCAGGAGAATCGCTTGAACCTGGGAGGTAGAGGTTTCAGTGAACTTAGACTGAGCCATGACACTCCAGCCTGGCGACAGAGCAAGACTCCATCTCAAGAAAAAAAAAAAAAAAAGCTACATCCAGAGCTTCTCATGTATACCAAATGTGGAGACTGGGATGCCTGTCTTCTCCAAAGAAGCAGGATCCAAACTCAAGCATCTCATTAGGGTGGAGAAGCAGGAAGCAGAGCTCCTAGGGGTGGGGTGGCCAGAGACCTGGACCCCTGGATCCTTGGGAAAGGACAGGATGGGATTTTGGTCTGTCCCAGGGGATGGAGACTGAGCTGCAGGAACCAATGAGGGCTATCTGGCAGCTGTATTCCAGGATATCCCAGTGGTGGTGGTGGGGGGGTCAACATCCCCTCCCTTTTGG
This sequence comes from Pongo pygmaeus, assembly GCF_028885625.2. Classification (NCBI taxonomy): domain Eukaryota; kingdom Metazoa; phylum Chordata; class Mammalia; order Primates; family Hominidae; genus Pongo; species Pongo pygmaeus. The sequence continues at coordinate 54,843,504 of NC_072393.2, forward strand.
GGCCCACACTTACTCTGCTCCTGATTCCGTCTGTGGATCCGAAGCTGGAGGACTGTGGAGGGAGGAGGGCGGTGGGAGGAGGAAGGCGGGAAGGGAGTGTCCAGGAGCCTGGCCTGGCAGGCGGGTGGGAGCTGCAGTTGTTGGCGGGATATGCGTGCCCAGCCCCTTTACACAGCCTGTGCAGGCGGGTGGGCGGGCAGCAGGCTCCCTTCCTCGGGCCTCCCGCCTGCTCCCTGCCAGCACAGCGTCGCGGGCCAGCGCCATTCTGGGGCTACGAGCCAGCCAGCGTGTAGGCTGGAGGCAGCCCTGCCCCCGGCTCCACCTGCCCCCTCCATGAGCAAGCGTGTGCCCACCCCACCCCCTGCGCAATCGCCATCTTGGCAGCCTGGCCCCTTTGCACCTCGCCTCCCTTTATCCATGCACTCCTGCTACTTTCTGTGCTATCTCGGGGCCTTCCCACAGTCAACACTCTCCACATATCCACATTTTCAGTATGCATCTCTCTGGGCTCTAGTTTTGCACACATGCCATTTTTGTGCACTTGGCATGTTTTTGCACACTCTTCATCCTTGACTCACTCTGCCTCAGCATCCATGTTAACACTGTTTTTTTCTTTTTTTAAATTTGTTTTATTTTTTTAGAGACAAGGTCTCGCTCTGTAGCCCAGGCTGGAGTGCAGGGGTGCTATCATAGCTCACTGCAGCTTTGAACTCCTGGGCTCAACCCATCCCCCCACCTCAGTCTCCTGAGTACCTGGAACTACAAGTATGCACCACCACACCTAGCTAAATTTTTTTGTTTCGTTTTTTAATTTTTTGTAGAGAGAGGGTCTTGCTGTGTTGCCCAGGATGAATGTTAACTATCGTTTTTTTTTTTTTTTTTTTGAGACAGAGTCTCGCTCTGTCACCCAGGCTTGAGGACAATGTCACGATCTCAGCTCACTGCAACCTCTGCCTCCCAGGTTCAAGCGATTCTCCTGCCTTAGCCTCCCAAGTAGCTGGGATTACAGGTGCTCACCACCACACCCAGCTAATTTTTTTTTTTTTTTTTTTTTTTTGAGACAGAGTATCACTCTGTCACCCAGGCTGGAGTGCAGTGGCGCGATCTCGGCTCACTGCAACCTCCACCTCCCAGGTTCAAGCAATTCTCCTGCCTCAGCCTCCCCAGTAGCTGGGACTACAGGCGCACGCCGCCACGCCCGGCTAATTTTCTGTATTTTAGTAGAGATGGGGTTTCACCGTGTTGTCCAGGCTGGTCTCGAACTCCTGAGCTCAGGCAATCTGCCCACCTCAGCCTCCCAAAGTACTAGGACTACAGGCATCAGCCACCTTGCCTGGCGTCATTTTTTTGTATTTTTATTAGAGACAGGGTTTCGCCATGTTGGCCAGGCTGGTCTTGAACTCCTGACCTCAGGTAATCCACCTGCCTTGGCCTCCCAAAGTGCTGGGATTACAGGCAAGAGCCACAGCGCCCCACCTGGATGAATGTTAACTATCTTATGTGCACAGTCAGGGTTTGTCCCCCAATTTGGGAGCAAGGATCTCTCTGCACATTTCTGCTCTTCTCTGGACATATGCGCCTTTTTGTACACTCCTTGCTCTTTGATTTCTGGTGTCTTTGTACCCATTCAACCACATAGGCACGCTCACGTGCACACTCAAGCACCCTTTGCCTTCTCAGGAACTGATCTGTAGTTCGAAACACTTGCACACTTTTTTTTTTTTTTTTTTTTTGAGATGGAGTTTGGCTCTTGTTGCCCAGGCTGGAGTGCAATGGCGTGATCTCGGCTCACCACAACCTCCTCCTCCTGGGTTCAAGCTATTCTCCTGCCTCAACCTCCCAAGTAGCTGGGATTACAGGCATGCACCACCATGCCCGGCTATATTTGCAGAATTTTTGCCTGCCCTGGGACCTAAAACAAGACCTTTGACACTTTCACAGCTTGACAGCTCATTGTCCCCTCACCCAAACTCCCACACTGGTCCTCTGAAGTCCCTCCTCTGCTCTTCTGCCCCTGCATGGGCGCCAGTGTAAGCCTTTGTTTCTCTTCAGTGCTTGAACCCTCTGCACGCCTACCCCTGGCCTCCAATCCCCATTGCTCCCCCTTGAGCGTGATACTAGCCATTTGCACACTTGTTGATCCACCACAGCTGGACCCCTGTGCTTGGGCCTCCTTTATGCAACATGACCTTTTGCACAAAAAACACAGGCCTCATGGGACCTACCACCCCTCCCTTCCCACCCCAGAGTACAGCATTCTCAGGATCCCATCCCCCACACATGAAGAGAGCCCTCTCTCACCAGATCGGAACTTGGAGCGAATGATTTGGGAACGCTGGGAGGAAGCCGCCAGGGTCATTGCCAAGGCCAGGATGGGGACCTGGACGGAAGGGGGCAGGGCAGGGGCCCCATAGAGGGCTGGCTCAGAGTAGAGGTCAGGAGGCTGCCCCTGAGAGTGAATTCAGCAGGGAAAGGGCCCGAGGGAGGTGGGAAAAGGAGCAGCCTTGGGCCATAACTTCCGGATCCCAGGGGCTGTAGAGGAGGGGACTGCAGACCCGGACACCTTGCTCCGAGGGAGGAGAAAGCTGGGGACCCAGACCCCTGGTCTGAAAGACAGGGGCTGAGGGCCTCAACTCTGGGATCCTGGGAGGGGAGGGACCTGGAATCTGGGACTCCTGGGTCCTGAGGAGGAAGGGATTGTGGGTTGGGACCCCTGCGTCTAGGAAAGGGAGGAAGCAGTGGGGCCTGGAGTCTAGAATCTTGAAGGAGAAGGAGGTTAAGGGCTGGAACTCAATACTCTAAGGAGATGAGAATCCAAGATCCTGGGTGGAGAGGGGAACGGGGCCCTGACAGGTTTCTGAGGAATAGAAGGGTCCCTGTGACCTGCATCTGAAAAGGAGTGAGTAGGGTGTCAGCCACCAGGGTCTCTGGGGAAGGGACTGGGACCAGAGAGGGGATAGAACCGTTGAGGAGTGGGCCCCCGCCCATCCACCCCAGGGGCTTCTCACCAGGTGGGCTCGGCGAAGCTGTGCTCTGGGGCGGGTTGAGTCTAGAGGCCGAGGCTGGACACCACAGGCTCCGCCCCACCAGCCTGGGACCGCCTCCAGCCCACCTTCCTGGGGTGTGACGGGAGCCCCGCCGGGGACCCTGAGAAGGGACAGGAGCACCCGCTGGGAGGGCCTGAGCGGGCCTGGGGGGATGCTGGGGGGTAGGAGGGGGACGTCAGGGTTCCCCGGCTCGGTCCTCCTGCACGTCCTGGGGCTGTGGGGTCGGGGGGGAGCGGTGGCAGGCAGACTGACAGAAGCAGGTGCCCGGAGAGGGGCGCCGGGTGAGCAGCAGCGGCAGGTGGTCGTGTCCCGGCCCTACCGGCAGGTGCCACCTGTCGCCTACTTTTTCCCTGACGCAGCAACTGGAGTCAAGTTCAGGGGAGTGAAAAGTTCAAACTGGGGGCCCAGATTCCTGGATCCAAGAAAGGAGAGGGATGGGGACCTGGAGTCCTGGGTTTGAAGAAAAAGAGGCAGGGGACTCTGGGGTGTTGGGAACAGGGACAGAGGTGTTGGGATTCGGCGGTGTGCCCGGCAGGCAGAAGGGTCCAGAGGGGGCTGGGGACTCAGATTCCTGGGTCTGAGGGAGGAGGGGGCTGGAGTATGGATTTGGGGGGGTGTCGAAGAGAGACATCGCTGGTTCCCACTGGCAGGACTGAGGGCCTTATAATCGGCAGAGCAAGCTTAGGGCCGTGTTCTGAGGGGTGTGGGAGGCTCCTGTGCTCTTGGGTTGGATTACATGCAAAAGGGCGAGCCAAGGCCGTGGCTATAAATACCTCCTCAGACTCGGCAGGGGCCCAGACAAGGGCCCTGCAACCTTGTTCTGCAGAAAATCATCATTAGCGCCCCGGAGTCTTAACAATCGAGGCGCTGCCGATACCACAGACACCTTTATTGCTCCCTGGCCTTCACATCCTAAGCCCACGCTCCCACCGTCCCATCCGCTACTTGCCGAAAACTCAATCTCCCAACATTCCACGCGGGATAAGAACTACAACTCCCAGAAAGCTCTGCGCTCAGGCGGGCTCCTGTCAGTAGAAGCCCGTGACATTTCAAGGTTCGCGCGCTCGTTTAGTATTGGTTCTCAAGGAGACGTGGCCACGGGAGGCCCGTGGCGATAATTGGCTGGCAGCTCCTGCTGCTCAAGATCCCAGAGGAGGCGGCGGAGCCTACGGAGTTCACGGTGCAAGGCGTCGTCCGCCACTGGACCAGTGAGGCGCAGGCGCGAGCTCCCCAGGGGGAGGATGAGGGGCGGGTGCGAGGAGAAGCTTTCGAAGATGTCCCCTGTGAGGCCGAAGGCGGGCGCGGTTAGAGTCTGAAAGTGGGAGTGAGGTAGTTGCATCGGGGAGAGCGGAGGCTGCGTCACACCCAAAGGAAGAAAAAAACTACAAACCCCAGCAACTCCTGGGGCGGGGTCCGTTCACACGCTACTCTAGGAGCCCCTGGGCATGATGGAAGTTGTAGTTCAGACGATGGAAGGCCACCGTTGCCTGGGAAACGGCTTCCCAAATCCCTGAGAAAGGGCTGGGAACTTGCCTTACAGATTCCTAAAGGTGGAGGAGTCAAGTTCAGGGGAGTGAAAGTCCCGAGACCTGGACTCCTAGGGGTGGTGGGTGGGTGGCTGGTGGAGGGAATGGACTAGGGATGCGAACCCCAGAGAATAAAGGGAGCTGGGGGCTTGAACTCCTGTATCTTGACGGGGGAAGGGGCTGGGTCCTGCACTGCACTTATGTCCTGGTGGAGAGGGACAGGGGTCCAGAATCTGGGGTTAGAAGGAGACTGGGGATCTGGACTCCAAGATCCTGAGAAAAGAAGAAAGGTGCGGTGGTTCACGCCTGTAATCCTAGCACTTTGGGAGGCCGAGGCGGGCGGATCACGAGGTCAGGAGTTCGAGACCAGCCTGGCCAACACGGTGAAACCCCCGTCTCTACTAAAGATACAAAAAATTAGCCAGGCGTGGTGGCGCATGCCTGTAATCCCAGCTACTCGGGAGGCTGAGGCAGGAGAATCGCTTGAACCCGGGAGGCAGAGGTTGCAGTGAGCCAAGATCGCGCCACTGCGCTCCAGCCTGAGTGACAGGGCGAGACTCCGTCTCAAAAAAAGAAGAAGAAGCTGACAGCCCCAGTGCTATATCCCATTGCTCCTCACCTGTGTCCACAGCCTCTCGCTCTGCAGGGGGAGGGTCCCATGCGGACGGCGGCCCGCGGCCAGGGCCCAGCTGGTAGTGGCTGAGAAGATGGTGCAGCTGGGCGGGAGTCAAGGTGGGGTGGTCGGTTCTTAGGCTGCTCCATGAAGCCTGGTGAGAAGACCAGGTGAGAGGTTGATGATCATTATGGTGCAGTTGAGAAATGAAATGGAAGGGCTTCCATAAGGGGAGTGGGTGTGGCGGGAAGATAATGGCATCTCTGCAGTGTCTTCCGGGCACTGTGAAGTCTGTTTATCACCAAAGTGATGGTGGGGAAGGGTGTGCTCCCAGCAATTTGTAAAAATGTGATTTGCCTCAGGATAATTGAGGATACAGGAAATGAGTGGGGTGGAAATAAATAAGATTGGCCATTCGTTTATATTATTGAATCTCGCGATGGTACTTGGGGATTTTTTTTTTTGTCCTTAAAGAGACAGGGTCTCACTCTGTCGCCCAGGCCGGAGTGCAGTGGCGCGATTGTGGCTTGCTGCAGCCTCAGACTCCGGGCTCAAGTGATCCTGGGCTCAAGTGATCCTTGGCCCCAGCCTCCAGAGTAGCTGGGACTACAGGCACACGCCACCACACCTGGTTAATTTTTTGTAGAGACGGGATCTCACTATGCTTCCCAGGCTGGTCTCAAGCTTCTCAAAGTGCTAGGATTACAGGCATGAGCCACTGTGCCCAGTTGGGATTCATTATTCTATGGTAGCCAATCTTTATATCTGTTTGACAATGTCTACACCTCACCTGATGTAGCTGACGTCAGAACCATCAATGTGCTTAACATCAGAGACCCCACCTAGACTGCCTGAGTTCAAAAATCCCAGGTGGGTCACTTATTACCTTCCGGCAGGTCACCGTCCCCTAGTCTCCTCATCCATAAATTTGGAGAACAGGAACTATCTAATAGAGTTGGTATGAGGATGCAATATGGCAAAATTGTAAAGTACTTGGAACACTGCCTGGGGCTTATTAAATGCATGGTAAACTTTCTTTCTTATTGTTTTGAGACAAGGTCTTGCTTTGTCACCCATGCTGGAGTGCAGTGGCATGACTATGGCTCACTGCAGCCTCAACCTCCTGGGCTCAAGCAGTCCTTCCACCTCTGCTTCTGGAGTGGCTGGGACCACAGATGTGTGCCACCACACCTGGCTAATTTTTAAAATTTTTGGTAGAAATGGTGTCTCCCCTATGTTGCCAACTGGTGTCAAACTCCTGGGGTCAAGCGGTCCTCCCACCTCAGCTTCCCAAAATGCTGGCATTACAGGCATGAGCCACTACGGCCAGCCCATTATAAACATTTGATATAAATAAATAAATGTCTATGGGGAACAGTTTTTTAAGATATTTAAGAAGAAAGGAAAATAAAAATGATTGAAATTGGCCGGGCATGGTGGCTCACGCCTGTAATCCCAGCACTTTGGGAGGCCAAGGCAGGCGAATCCCCTGAGGTCAGGAGTTTAAGACCAGTCTGCCCAACAAGGTGAAACCCTGTCTCTACTAAAATTACAAAAATTAGCCAGGCGTGGTGGCGCATGCCTGTTATCCCAGCTACTCAGGAGGCTGTGGCAGGAGAATCGCTTGAACTCGGGAGGCGGAGGTTGGAGTGAGCCGAGATCATGCCATTGCATTCCAGCCTGGGTGACAGAGTGAGACTCCGTCTCAAAAAAAAAAAAAAAAAAAGGAAAAATAAGTGAAATCAAGCGACCTGTCCTACCTGATTCTGTTTCCTCATCCGAAAAATAGTCAGTCACCTACTTCGATGGGGCTTTGTCAGCATTAAACTAGAAGTGCTAAACAGTGTGCCTGGCAGGTAGTTAATGTTCAATGAATGTTTTAATCGTCATGTTCCTTGCTCTCATACCACACTTTCTGACTCAGCATGTCTGAGTGAGGGACCCTGGAAACTTTTTTTTTTTTTTTTTCTGGAGACAGGGTCTCGCTCTGTCGCCCCGGCTGGAGTGCAATGGTACAATCTTGGCTCACTGCAGCTTCTGTCTCCCAGGTTCCAGCGATTCTCCTCCCTCAGCCTCCAGAGTAACTGGGATTACAGGCATGCGCCACCAAGCCTGGCTAATTTTTGTATTTTTAGTAGAGAGAGGGTTTCGACATGTTGGCCAGGCTGGTCTCAAACTCCTGGCCTCAAGTGATCCACCTACTTAGGCCTCCCAAAGTGTTGGGATTATAGGTGTGAGCCACTGCTCCTGGCCTGGAAACTATTTTTAATAAATTCCACCAGGATTCAGACACAGCCGAGTTTAGTCATTGTTGGTGCTGGCTTCCTTCTACCTGCCAATGTGTTACCCACAGTGTCTGAGCTGGGGCTGGGGATGGCATGGGGTTCAAGGGATGCTCCAACGGTAAGCTGAATATAGAAGGTGTCTGAGGGGGGTTGAGGAGTCAGAGGTCAGGGGTCAGGTACAGCTGACCAGGAGTCACCTTGAGCAGGGAAGTGCGGGGCACACAGAGCAGGTTCACAGCCATGGAGAGTTTCCGGAAGAACTCAGTGGCAATGTCGCCCAGCCCAGCTCCCTGTAGCCAGTCCAAGACGAGGTCCAGGTTGGTTCGGATTTGAACAGCTCGGGACCATTGATAGAAAGGCCGGCCTTGACCTGTGGGCATTAAAGGTATGAGAGGCAGTTGGTTGGCTGGACTCTGTGCTCCTGCCTCCCAGACTGTTCCTATCCTTCAGCCTGGGATCTGGAGCTTCTTCTCCAGGGTACGCAAAGGTGAGGCTTGAGCCCGTGGTGTGTCTAATATGACCTGAGTCTCAGTAGCCCCTGTCTTTGCCTCCCTGACAGCTCCCAGCCAACCTTCACCTCGTTCCATCAGCGAGTTGAGAAGGGATGCGTTGGAGAAGAAGAACAAGTAGCCAAAAGTCTGAGACACGAGGTCAGGGTGCAGCTCGCACTGGCTGGTCAGCTCCAAGGCTGCCTGGAACACGCCCAGGGTAGGTCTCAATCCTGGAGGCATGGCCCCCAGCTCCGCGCCAGGCCCCGGCAGCTCTGCACCAGCTGTGAAAGGGTTACTATCCAGGAGAGCAGGCAGCGTTGAATACAGAGTCTGAGGAAATACAGAAGTGGAAACAAGTGATTGGACTACAACTCCCAGGAAGCTTCAGGGTAATAGAGCATGAAGATAGTGGGGAGCTCAACCAAAGTCTTCTGGGAGCTGTAGTCCATTCTACAGTCAACATCCAAAGGGTCTCCATGAGCAAATCCCTACTTGGTAGAAAGGTATATAAGTTTCTTAAGTGTTTTAAGATCACCTCTTGTGCATTGTGGGACCTGTAGTTCTCAGCAGAGACAGCTCAAGGAGGACAAAGGATACTGGACAAAGAGTTCCCTTTCAGTCAAAGAATTATTCATCCCGAATTCCCGAAGGAAAGAAAAAGAATGGAGAGTCAGGAAGTCGGAGTGGGATGGCAGTTTGCCAGTGGAAAATGAGATCAGGCCAAGGACAGGAAATGAGGTCAGAAACAGAAGAAATAAACGCACACTTGGCAGGAATGTACAGGAAGTGAAGGAGGAAAGGGTTTCATAATCCAGGCTGCTAGAGGAACTTAGAGACTGATAGTCATCTGTCCCAAAAGATACTCTCTCATTCTTGCACATAGGGCATCAGGCCCACCCTAAGCCAGAAACCCTGAGAATGCCAAGAAGCAGTGTTAAGATCAAGAGTAGTGGTGGGGAAACTGGGGCAGAATGCAGGCCCTTCCAGGAAGGGCACTCAGAGAAAAAGATCTGTCGTTCTGAAAGGGAAGTGAATTCAGAGCTGTAGGAAGTGAGGTCAGCAAGCGAAGGAAGTGGGGCCTGATGAAAGAGGATCTTCAGTTTAAATCACAGTTCCTGGCACTATTTGATCTCTAGCTATCCATCAATCATTTGTCTATCTATTATATATGAAACTTAACAGTGACTGAAGAGTAGACTTAGAGAGTGGGAGATTCAGAAGGTGTTAATGGTGATGTTACCAAGTAGTGAGGTCAGCCTGTCAAAAGTGGTGATGATTACTTTTTTTCTTTATTTTGTTTTATTTTATTTTACTTTTTTGAGGTGGAGTCTGTCTCTGTCGCCCTGGAGTGCAGTGGTGCGATTTCAGCTCACTGCAACCTCCGCTTCCCAGGTTCAAGCGATTCTCCTGCCTCAGCCTCCTGAGTAGCTGGGATTACAGGCACGTGCTACCATACCCAGCTAATTTTTGTATTTTTAGTAGAGACGGGGTTTCACCATGTTGGTCAGTCTGGTCTCAAACTCCTGACCTCGCAGTCTGCCCACCTTGGCCTCCCAAAGTGCTGGGATTACAGGCGTGAGCCACTGCATCCGGCTTTATTTTATTTTTTTGAGACAGAGTCTCGCTCCATCTCCCGGGCTGGAGTGCAGTGGCATGAAGTAATCTTGGTTCACTGCAACATCCGCCTCCCAGGTTTAAGTGATTCTTGTGCCTCAGCCTCTCCAATAGCTGGGATTATAGGCGCAGGCCACCATGCCTGGCTAATTTTGTATTTTTAGAAGAGATGGGGTTTCACCATGTTGGCCAGGCTGGTCTCAAACCCCTGACCTCAAGTGATCCACCCGCCTTGACCTCCCAAAGTGCCGGGATTACAGATGTGAGCCGCCGCGTTTGCCCAGGTGATGATTACAAAGGAAAAGAAGCCAGAAAGGCAGGAAGTGATGTAAGCTCAAACAAGTGGTGTCAGAACAGCAAAGTCCTTGGGTGAGATGGGATGTCATGTCAGAGAAGCAGAAAATCTTGAGTCAAATAGTGACATCAGAGCCACACAGTGTAGTTCAAACAAGAAGTGATGCTACCACAAGCAGGAAGTGATATTACGTGAAACAGGAAGTGATGCTATGTCAAACAGGAAGTAAGAGGCAAGGGCCAACCTTGGTGAGGTAGTAGACAGACTGCTGGAAGGTACACATGATGACCTCATCCAGGAGGGCCATGGCCTCATCACATAATTCCAAGTCATTGCAGAGCTGTGGGTCTGAGGACAGGCTTGGGGTTAAGAGGGAGAACCAGAAGTCGGCAGCCAGGAGCCCAGGTCCCCAGGTGCAGGGCATGATGGGAGACTTGGACAAGCCTGAGCCTGAGTCAGAGCTCACCCTCTTGGTCAGCCTCCTTCTCCATTTCCAGCACCTTCTCCTGCACAAAGCTAAGCAGCTCCGTGGTGTTGGCCATCCACAGCATGAGTGGCCGCAGCTCCACAGACACAGCTTCAGGAGTCAGGGGCACCTCGGGGACCCCCTCAGGGTGGCTTGAAAAAGAGGAAGGAATTTGTGATCCCTTCCCAACTCTCATCATAGTTTACAAACCCCAAGATCTAAGTCTAAGTGGGAGAGCAAGACCAACCCCCATTGCGCAGCTGGAAAAGTTGAGTGCAAGGAGAAGCAGAAACTTGCACTGGGACATGCATGGGGTGAACACAGAACTAGACGCAAAACCCAACCCCTGCATCCCTCCAGACCACTCTGCTCAGAATTTCTCTTACTTTTCTGGCTGACGGTCTCCAATTTCCTTAATCTTTTCCTGTGGAACAGTAAGATCAGAATCAAGGTGAGGGGGATCCACTGAGGGGCTTAAGAGTTAATACCCTGGTTTTTATAGAAGCACAACTCTCATAGAGACTGGTCCTACTTTTCTTAGAGACGGGGTCTCACTATGTTGCCACCGGTGGTCTCCGACTCCTGAGCTCAAATGATCCTCCCACCTTGGCCTCCCAAAGAACTAGGATTACAGCCATGAGCCACTGCAACCGGCCTTCACTCTTCATACGGATTCTTTTTTTTTTTTTTTTTTTGACATGGAGTTTCCCTGTTGTTGCCCAGGCTGGGGTGCAATGGCTCAATTTTGGCTCACTGCAACCTCTGCCTCCCAGGTTCAAGTGATTCTCCTGCCTCAGCCTCCCAAGTAGCTGGGATTACAGGCATGTGCCACCACGCCTGGCTAATTTTTTGCATTTTTAGTAGAGATGGGGTTTCACCATGTTAGCCAGGATGGTCTCGATCTCCCGACTTCAGGTGATCTGCCCGCCTCGGCCTCCCAAAGTGCTGGGATTACAGGCATGAGCCACCACGCCTGGCTCTTGAGACAAATTCTAATCCCACAAGCTTTAGAATGGTCTCTCCTTACTTTTTAAAACATACCCTATGATTATGAGTGGTCTAGCTCCTTCAGGTCCTCTTCTCCAATTTTTACCCCCAAGAAACTCCTTAAACCTCTCTGGTTAGGCCCTAGCTCAATAGGATGGAACGTTTCCCCCACTCTGAATGGTTTCTTTCTGGAACTTCCATCTGTAGGTCCAGTGGCTTTGTGCTTCCTCGCCTCCAAGAATGAACTCGCTCACTGCTATCCAAGCTCCAAGCCCAATGGGCTGCGGTGAATTCTCACACTGATCTCTCTGAACTTCTCATCCAATGGGATCTCTCCCCCACCATCTCCCATAACGATTTCTTCCTACGGTGAGTTCGTGCTTAGGTGAGCTCTCCTAAGGTGACTTTGGGCTTCCCTTTAAGTGCAGTGGATCTACATCTCCCAGCACTCTACGGGGGGGCCCCTTGCTTAATAACCCCAAAACGCCGGGTGTGGTGGCTCACACCTGTAATCCCAGCGCTTTGGGAGGCCGAGGCGGGCAAACCACGAGGTCAGGAGTTCGAGACAAGCCTGGCCAATATGGTGAAACCCCTTCTTACTAAACATACAAAAAATTAGCCGGGCGTGCTGGCAGGCGCCTGCAATCCCAGCTACTCGGGAGACTGAGGCAGAAGAATCATTTGAACCCCGGAGGCAGAGGTTGCAGTGAACCAAGACCGCCACTGCACTCCAGCCTGGGTAACAGAGCAAGACTCCGTCTCAAAAACAAACAAACAAACAAAACCCCCAAACCCCAAATCCTTCCCGAGGCGTCATGGGAACAGTAGTTTCATCCAGCCCAGCTGTGAAAAGGGTTGAAGGTGGGGAAGGGAGGCTGGAGAAGGGACTTGGGGCGCTGGCGGGGCTGGATGGCGATTGGGGGGCGCTCACCCAGACGGCCTCCTTGATGAGCCGGGCCAGGCGGCCCAGCAGTCGTGGCAGGTGGCCCAGCTCCAGCTCACGGGCGGAATGCTGCACGCACAGCGCCAGCAGCGTGGCGGGCCCGAGGGGCGGCAGGTCTCCCGCGCCGGCGGCTGCGGTGCGCACGATCTCGCCCAGCAGCGCCTCCTCCTCGCGCGGCCGGAAGCGCAGGACTGGCTCACGGCCGTCCAGGTAGGCGGCCAGTGCCTCGCCGCGCTCCTGCAGGCCGCGGCCGCACAGGCGACAGGAGAAGGCCCAGCCAGGGCCCGGCGGCGTGGCCCCGGGGCGCGCGGGCAGCCACGGCGGCCTCGCAGGCCCCGAGCCCCCAGTGCGGGGGTCCTTGTACATGAACAGGAAGTGCTCGCCCAGCCCCAGGAGGTCGCCCGGGTGCAGCTCAGCCTCCCGCAGCAGGAGGCACCCATTGTGCGTGACTGGGGCGCCCCGGGACGGGCGCACCATGGCCGGGTGCTCAGGGCCCGCGCGCACTGTGCAGTGACGCGGCAGGATGTCCGGGGCGTTGAGGAAGGTGTCCACATAGGGAGCCGGGGACCCGCCGCGGCCCGACGAGTTCCCACCTCGACCAAACACGTGCTGCTCTCGCGTCATCACATACACCACAAAGTCCTGGAGGGGAAACGAGGATGCACTAAGGACATCACTTCAATACAGATCTTCAGATCTGTTTTCTCTCTTTTCTACAACAACTTTCCTATTCCCACCAACTTTTTTTTTCTTTCTTTCTTTTTTTTTTTTTTTTTTTTGAGATGGAGTCTCGCTCTTTCCTCCAGGCTGGAGTCCAGTGGCACGATCTCAGCTCACTGCAACCTCTGCCTCCTGAGTTCAAGCAATTCTCCTGCCTCAGTCTGTTGAGTAGCTGGGATTACAGGCACCCGCCACCACACCCGGCTAATTTTTGTATTTTTAGTAGAGAAAGGGTTTCACCATGTTGGCCAGGCTGGTCTTAAACTGATCTCAGGTGATCCACCTACCTCGGCCTCCCAAAGTGCTGGGATTATAGGCGTGAACTATCGTGCCCGGCCCCCCACCGACTTTGAATAGACACTCCAAGGAGATCTGGGATCTCAAAGGACTCTCTAAGCACCCCCACCGCCACTGATGGACTCTTCCAAGGCACTTTGTATGGTGGATGGTCCCATAACACCCATCCCGAAGACCGGCTATGTACAAGGAGACCCCCCCCTTTTTTTTTTTGAGATGGAGTCACGCTCTGTTGCCGGGCTGGAGTGCAGTGGCACGATCTCGGCTCACTCCAACCTCCGCCTCCCGGGTTCAAGCAATTCCCCTGCCTCAGCCTCCCGAGTAGTTGAGACTACAGGCGTGCACCACCACGCCCAGCTAATTTTTGTATTTTTAGTAGGGACAGGGTCACCATGTTGGCCAGGATGGTCTCGATCTCTTGACCTTGTGATCCGCCTGCCTTGGCCTCCTAAAGTGCTGGGATTACAGGCGTGAGCCACCACACCCGGCCGGAGACCCATTTCTTAACGTGGGCTCTACCATTTCTTTCCCTCAAGCATTAGATGCTTTCAAGGAGATCCCCATTTCTTTTTTTTTTTTTTTATTTTAAAACTCATTTTCTTTTCTTTTTTTTTCCTTTTTTTTATTATTATTATACTTTAAGTTTTAGGGTACATGTGCACAATGTGCATGTTAGTTACATATGTATACATGTGCCATGCTGGTGTGCTGTACCCATTAACTCATCATTTAGCATTAGGTATATCTCCTAATGAGGAGATCCCCATTTCTAAAATGAACTGTCCAACTACCCTCACCCTCAAAGAATGGACCTTTCCAAGGAAATCTCCTTTTCCCCATCCCTGGTCCCACCTGTCCATTATTTCACCCCCACCCCACCATGATAAAGCCTTCCAGATATATTTCCCCTTCCAATAATAGTTTTTCTCAATATTCCTAAAGCAATGAATGGGTACTTTTAAAGAGATTCCCTTGGACCAGGCATAGTGGCTGACACCTGCAATCCCAGCACTTTGGGAGGCCGAAGCAGGCGAATCACCTGAGGTCAAGAGTTCAAGATCAGACATGGTGAAACCTGTCTCTACTAAAAATAAAAAAATTAGCCAGGCATGGTGGTGCGTGACTGTAGTCCCAGCTACTTGGGAGGCTGAGGCACAAAAATCGCTTGAACCCAGGAGGCAGAGGTTGCAATGAGCCAAGATCACGCTACTGCACTCCAGCCTGGGCAACAGAGTGAGACTCAAAAAAAAAGAGGCCGGGTGCAGTGGAGACCAAGGCCAGCAGATCACCTGAGGTAGGGAGTTTGAGACCAGCCTGACCGACATGGAGAAACCCTCTCTCTACTAAAAATACAAAATTAGCCAGGTGAGGTGGCTCATGCCTATAATCCCAGCTACTCGGGAGGCTGAGGCAGGAGAATTGCTTGAACCTGGGAGGTAGAGATTGTGGTGAGCCAAGATTGTGCCATTGCACTCCAGCCTGGGCAACAAGAGCAAAATTCTGTCTCAAAAAAAAAAAAAAAGAGAGAGAGAGAGAGGTTCCCTTGGAACAAAAGTTTCCTCCAATTTCTTCTCCCCCTGAATGTGCACTTCAAGGAGACCCCCTTTCTACAGTGAACTTGGTCATTTCCCGCACCATGATCTCATTTCCAAAGAGACACACTCGTACAGTGGACTCACCTATTACTCCCACTCCCCTAACGGAGGACTTCAAAGAGATAATCCCCCTTCCATCAATGGACGTTCTCAATATTCCAGTCCCCAAAAAGGGCATCTCCAAAAAGATCTCCATACAGTGGGCTCTTCTGGTCACGCCATGTATAAATAAATGCCTTCACGGACAACCTCTTCTTACCATGGAGTGTTCCATTTCATTTATCAAATAAAGACAGGCATTCCAGAAGACCTCATCCTAAAAAATGGACTCTTATCTCCATTCCATAAATGCAGAACCACTCAATCTGACCCCCTTCCGTTCGCCAACCATGTCTGAGACAACAGGCATCTTGATATGCATAGATCCCCCTTCTACACTAAATTCTACCGTTACCCCTACCCCATGAATGGATGTTTCCAAAAAGACTCCTACCTCCAAAAGATTTGCTCGTCTACCCTTGTAGAAAAATGGGCCTTTCCAGTCTTACCACCTTCTGAAGGTAGAATCTCCTGTTCTTCATTCCTGTCTGAAAGAATGGGATGACCCAAAATAAAAGCCCCCTTTCTACAATGCGCTCTCCTGCTCCCTAAGCCAGGAAGGGATGCCTTCTCGGCACCTACAATGAACTTTCACATCACAGCAACTCCATGAATCGACAAACCCAAATGAATTCCTACAATGGGTTCACCTGGTATTCCTGCCTGCAAGGAATGAACAATTCAAATGAAACCTTTTTTTTTCTCTTTTTTTTTTTCTTTTTTCTTTTTTTGAGACAGGGTCTCTCACTCTGTCATCAGACTGGAGTGCAGTGGCATTATCTTGGTTCACTGCAGACTTGCAGACTCCACCTCCTGGGCTCAAGTGATCCTCCTACCTCAGCCTCTCAAGTAGCTAGAATTACAGGCATACACCACCACACCTGGCTAATTTTTGCTTTTCGTTTTTTTTTGTTTTTTTTTTTTTTTTAAGACGGAGTCTCGCTCTGTCACCCAGGCTGGAGTGCAGTAGCATAATCTTGGCTCACTGCAAGCTCCGCCTCCTGGGTTCACGTTATTCTCCTGCCTTAGCCTCTTGAGTAGCTGGGACTACAGGTGCCCGCCACCACGCCCAGCTAATTTTTATATTTTTAGTAGAGATGGGGTTTTACTGTGTTAGCCAGGATGGTCTCGATCTCATGACCTCATGATCTGCCTGCCTCAGCCTCCCAAAGTGCTGAGATTACAGGCATGAGCCACCGCGCCCGGCCTGTTTTCCGTTTTTTATACAGATGAGGTCTCACTATGTTGCCCAGGCTTACTTTGAACTGCCACTTGGAAGAACATGTCCTTCCAATTTGACCACCTTCCCAAAAGAGACCCTCGTGTTCTCCAGCCTTGTCCAGAGGAATGGCTGTTATGATATATGCAATCCTCTTACTACAGTGAGCTCTCCCCATCTCCTTGCCCCCACAAGGAGGAATGAATTCTTCCATACAAGCTCTTTCCTGAAGAAAGTCTTACCTTCTCACCCGTATACACAGTCAAGCTGCCTAACCCAATTGGATCTTTCTGTAACCGTAAAAATGGAACTGTCAAATAAGCTACACCACCTTCTTTTTGTTTTTCATTTTTTATAGAGACAAGGTTTTGCCATTGGTCCCAGCTGTACTTGTTTAGCTTGGCTGTAGCATTGTTAACCATCAGTTGGCCACACCATAAGGATAATTCACCTGATCACTGCACATAAATGAATATTTCCAATAACACATTACTCACTCTCCTTGCTGGAGTGCAATGGTGTGATCACAGCTTACTGCAGCCTAGACCTCCCTGGGCTCAGGGGATCCTCCTGCCTCAGCCTCCTGAGTAGCTGAGACTACAGATAGGTGCCACTCCATCTGGGTAATTTTTTGTCCTTTTTTGTAGAGACGAGATTTCACTGTTGCCCAGGCTGGTCCCAAACTTCTGGTCTCAAGTGATCCTCCTGCTTCGGCTTCCCAAAGTGCTGGGATTACAGGAGTGAGCCACTGTGCCCAGACAACATGTTACATTTCTATTAATGCAGTAACTTCCTACTGATCCTCAACCACCAATCCTTTCTTCCTCTTTTGTACCAATCAAGTTCTATTGGTACCCAGCTATGTAAAATAGATAGAAGGATCAATACCACCTGCCTCCATCAATAGTGGTCAAATTGTTCCAATGTAAAGCATCACCTTCTAAAAATGGGTCAGTGCTGGCCGGGCGCGGTGGCTCACGCCTGTAATCCCAGCACTTTGGGAGGCCAAGGCAGGTGGATCACTTGAGGTCAGGAGTTCAGAGACCAGCCTGGCCAACATGGTGACACCCTGTCTCTACTAAAAATGCAAAATTTAGCTGGGCATCGTGGCAGGCACCTATAATCCCAGCTACTCAGGAGGCCAGGGCAGGAGAATTGCTTGAACCTGAGAGGCAGAGGTTGTAGTGAGCCAAGATCGCACCACTGCAGTCCGGCTGGGTGACAGAGTGAAAATCCGTCTCAAAAAAAAAAAGGAGGGGGGGGGGCAGTGCACTCCTACGAAGAAAACACAGGCTTATCCAGAACATGATTCCAGGCACCAAATGACTTCCCTGCCCTAGAAGGTGGACTCCCCTGTTACTCCTTTTCAAGAAATAGATTCAAGAAATAGATATTTCCAAGGGGATCTTTCTTTTAAAAAATTTTTTATTTAAAAAAAAATTTAGGCCGGGCGCAGTGGCTTACACCAGTAATCCCAGCACGTTGGGAGGCCGAGGTGGGCGGATCACGAGGTCAGGAGATCGAGACCATCCTGGCTAAACGGTGAAACCTCGTCTCTACTAAAAGTACAAAAAAATTAGCCAGGCATGGTGGCAGGTACCTGTAGTCCCAGCTACTCGGGAGGCTGAGGCAGGAGAATGGCGTGAACCCAGGAAGCAGAGCTTGCAGTGAGCCGAGATCGTGCCACTGGAGTCCAACCTGGGCGACAGAGAGAGACACCAACCAAAAAAAAAAAAAAGTTTGTTAAAAAAAATTTATTTTGGAGACAGGACCTTTGTGTGTCACCCAGGCTGGTGATGGTACAGTGGTGCCATCATAGCCCACTGAAGCCTCGACCTCCTGAGCTAAAGAGATCCTCCTGCTTCAGCCTCCCGAGTAGCTGGGACCACAGGCGCACACCACCACACCCGGCTTTTTTTTTTTTTGAGACGGAGTCTTGCTCTGTCTCCCCGGCTGGAGTGCAATGGAATGATCTCGGCTCACCGCAACCTCTGCCTCCCGGGTTCAAACGATTCCCCTGCCTCAGCCTCCTGAGTAGCTGGGATTACAGGCGTGTGCCACCACACCCAGCTAATTTTGTATTTTTAGTAGAGATGGGGTTTCTCCATGTTGGTCAGGCTGGTCTTGAGCTCCCAACCTCAGGTGATCCACCCACCAAGGCCTCCCAAAGTGCTGGGATTACAGGCGTGAGCCACTGCGCCTGGCCTAATTTTTGGTGGAGACAGGATCTCACTATGTTGTCCGGGCTGGTCTCGAACTTCTGGCCTCAAGCAGTTCTTCCACCTTGGCCTCCCAATGTGCTGGGATTATGAGAGTGAGCCGCACGCCTGGCGGGGATCTTCTTTCTGCAATGGAATCTCCTTAATGAAGACAGTGCTTTCCTCCAACTTTGAATAAAGTGAACTATTCCCTATTTCTTCCTCCAGTGGACTCCTTAGCCATCTACTCTCCCTCTCCTGTGAATCTCACCTGTGAATCTCTACTCTGGAACCTTGAGGGACCACGCCCCAGTAGAGTACCTGAGGCTAGCGCGCCCCTGGGCCTTCTGGGAGTTGTAGTTGTGTTGCTCACCCACCAACAGGTAGGGTATAGGGCTCTGGGCGTGCGGGGCTGGGGCGGCGCTTACCTGGGCGTCCTGGTAGCCCTGGAGCAGCAGGAAGTAGGGGCGGTTGCTGGGGGCCTGGATGAGGCACTGAGTCAACTGATCGAAGTCCCCGGGGTCTGCAGGTCCGATTTGGGCGTCGGCTGCCCCTGGGGCCATACTAAGTGCCTGCTGTCTCCGCTCCTGCTGCCGCCGCCGCCGCCCCTGAAGGCTAAGCTCTGACACGCTGCGCCGCAAGGACAAGTTTTCTGAGCGCTCCTTGCCTCCAGACCCAGCTGGGGCCCCTGATCCCGTCCCCGGGCCAGGACTGGCCAGCGCCGCCCCACCCGACGCCGCCCGGGAGCGGTTCTTCTGTGGCCGCCACGAAGGGGCGCCCGTGCCTGCGGAGAGATGGAGAACAGTGAGGCTGAGCCTGGAAAGACAGGGATAGACACAGAGTTGCAGATTATGAGACAAAGAACTGGTTGCAGAGAGGTGAGGCTGCTTCCCACATTTAGGATTTAGGCTTTTGCATATTCTGTTCCCTGTACCTGGAACACCTTTCTCTCCTGATTAATACCCATCTTGCAGTTTTCAGCTCAGGAATTTCGTTCATTATTTTCCATTGAATCATTTGTTCTTCTTTTTTTTTTTTTTTATTTCAATACAGAGTCTCACTCTGTCTCCCAGGCTGGAGTGCAGTGGCACGATCTCAGCTCACTGCAACCTCTGCCTCCCAGGTTCAAGCAATTCTCCTGCCTCAGCCTCCCAAGTAGCTGGGATTACAGGCGCGCACCACAACGCCCGGTTAATTTTTGTATTTTTAGTATAGATGGGTTTTCACCATGTTGGCCAGGCTGGTCTCGAACTGGTCAGTCTCGAACTCCTGACCTTGTGATCCGCCCGTCTCAGCCTCCCAAAGTGCTGGGATTACAGGCATGAGCCCCAGCGCCCAGCCCATTTGTTCTTTTAACAAGTATTTCCACAGCGCCCAGCCCATTTGTTCTTTTAACAAGTATTTAGGCCGGGCGCGGTGGCTCACGCGTGTAATCCCAGCACTTTGGGAGGCTGAGACGGGCGGATCACAAGGTCAGGAGATCGAGACCATCATGGCTAACACGGTGAAACCCCGTCACTACTAAAAATACAAAAAATGTGGCGGGCGCCTGTAGTCCCAGCTACTCGGGAGGCTGAGGCAGGAGAATGCCGTAAACCCGGGAGGCGGAGCTTGCAGTGAGCCGAGATTGTGCCACTGCACTCCAGCCAGGGTGACAGAGCAAGACTCCATCTCAAAAAACAAAACAAAACAAGTATTTATTGATTACCTACTACATGCTTAGGACTGTTCAAGTCACTGGATAACAGAGAAGACCCTGCCCTCCAGGAGATTGAAACCACCTCTTCCTAAACACTCTTCCCTGACAGTCCAAGTTGAAGCAGGTGACTGCACCACCGGGTACTCTGGGCTTTTTCTGGACCCAGCTGGAACCCTGGCACACAGTAGGCACCGAGTGGAAATGAGCTGAATGAATGGACTGATGTGTTTCCCACTAGGCTTGTGAGATATGGGAGGGTGGAAACCTCATCTGTCAACGTCCCCACTGTATTCCCCAGTGCCCTGAAAACTGTGTGGCCAGGCCGGGCTCGGTGGCTCACGCCTGTAATCCTAGTACTTTGAGAGGCTGAGGTGGGTGGATCACTTGAGGTCAGGAGTTCGAGACCAGCCTGACCAACATGGTGAAACCCCCATCTCTACTCAAAATACAAAAAATCAGCCAGACGTGGTAGTGGGCACCTGTAATCCCAGCTATTCGAGAGGCTGAGGCAGGAGAATTGCTTGAACCGAGAGGTGGAGGTCGCGGTGAGCCACGATCGTGCCACTGCACTCCAGCCTGGGCAACAGAGCAAGACTCCATCTCAAACAACAACAACAATGACAACAACAACAAAAAAAGGAAAATGTGTGGCCTACACCAGGTGCTCAATGGATACTTTGTCGAGGGGGTGGCGGAGACAATGATTATAATCGTCATTCTTTATTGAACACCTACTCTGTGCCAAGCCCTGTGCTAGGCCATTTATATACATTGAATATATTATCCCATCGAATCCTTACCTAGGATTTTACTGAGATTAACTGGCATAGAATGGGTTGGAATCCAAACCCCAGTTCAAAGCCCATCAGTTGAATTGCTATAACATTCTATCTCCCAAAGGGAGGCTCAGATACAGAAAAGCGTTTAGAAGGTTCCCGGGGCAGACCCGTGCTCTCAATGCGCCAGGCCCCCACCCCTGCCAGGCACGGTCCAGCACCAGCTATTTGACCATTGACTCTACCTTCTGTTCCAGGTCTTCCTTCGCCTCTACAGTGATATCTTCCTTCAGCCCCTTCCTTTCCCATGTGATCCCACTTGGCAGCCAACCCAGCCTAAGGCCGTCTTATCCAAGGCCTTTCCCTCAGAGGCTCCGCCCATCTTAGCCCCAGCAGGCCCGATCTAGGAACCTGTATTTACTCACTCTGCAGGTGTCGCCCCCTTCTATGCTCCACCCATATAGGCCCTGCTCAATAACCACCTCAACCTACTTGGCAGAGCTGCCTCCTGCCACAGACCCATGCGCACTACATGCCACCACTCCTCGCGGGACCCAACAGTTTTTGCGCCAGACCACGCTTTTCCACAAGCCCCGCCCCACCATAGGCCCAGTCCATGTGCTCTGCATTGCTCCCAAGAACATCGTCCGTGCTTGCTCTTCCGGCTCCTAGGCCTCTCCAATTCCTTTTTCTTTTTCTGGAGGACAGGTTTTTTTGTTTTTTTGTTTTTTCGAGACGAGGTCTCGCTCTGTCCCCCAGGCTGGAGTGCAGTGGCGCGATCTCGGCTCACTGCAGCCTCTGCCTCCTGGGTTCAAATTATTCTCATGTCTCGGCCTCCCGAGTAGCTGGGATTACAGGCATGCGCCACCACGCTCGGCTAATTTTTGTATTTTTAGAAGAGACAGGGTTTCACCATGTTGGCCAGGGTGGTCTCGAACTCCCAACCTCAGGTGATCCTCCCGCCTCAGCCTCTCAAAGTGCTAGGATTACAGGCGTGAGCCACCACGCCCGGCCAGGACTAGTTCTTTAATTCAAAAAGACCCTTGTCAATATTCAGTATCAAAACAGTTGCACTGTTGATTTCTTTCTCCTAATTGGCCCCAAGAGACCACATCAAAGGAGAGTACATTTTAAGCCATTAAGCTGCAGGATGTACACCTAACAGACCTCGCAGAAACCCTACCAGAAAGTGGGGATTGGTTAGAGAAAGAAACTTTCAAAGATCAGCAAATTGCTAGTGTCCTCTACCCTACCACACAGGGCGAATCCTTTAGGCCCCTGCGGACTCCTGCCCATTCCACTGGACTCCACAAACGCTCCTCAGGATCTACTACTCCGCAGAACCCGCTACACACCCCACCTCCTCCAAGGCAGTCTGAAATGCCTGCAGAAGGCTCTAACCCCAATTCGGAGCCACTTCAGGCCACTCCAGGCTACCACCAGCAACCAGCCCCCGCCCCGCCTAAGCCCCAAGCTCGGCCCCAGTAAAACTCCGGTTCAATCAACAAGCCCCACCCAACTCTCAGGCCCGCCCATCTGGCCGCCCCCGGCCCTGCTCTAGTTCTGCCTTCCACCTGCTAGAGTCTTACACGCACTGTCCAGTCCCCTCCCGCGGGCCCCACCCCCAGCCAGCCCGCGAGTCACACAAGCCCCGCCCAGGCCCCGCCCCACGGACCCCGCCTCTTTGGCACCGAGTCCAGGCCCCAGAGCCCCGCCCGCCGCTCACCTTCGCTGTCCGCGGCCCCGAAGGCCTCCTGCTCCAGGCGCCGCGCCTCCTCACGGCCGCGCAACTCGAAGCGCCGCGCCCAGCCGGGCCGCGCCCGCCACAGCTCCTGCACCAGCAGCGGGCGTTCGGAGTCGCCCAGCACGCGCAGGTGCTCCGCCCGCCACTCGCCGCTTCCCACGCCAGCCGCCGCGGGCCGGCCCAGCGCGTCGCACAAAGCGAAGGCGTCCACGCAGCTGCTCTCGCCGGGGCCACCGCCGGGGCTGCCGGCCAGGCCGTAGCGCTCTAGCGCCTCGGCCACGAGCTCGCGCGCCGTGGAGCGCGCCGTGGCCAGCACGCTCTTGTAGTTGGCGCCCGATGCCAGTCCGGCGCCGAAGATCTTGAGGACCCCCGGGGGCGCCGTGGCGCGGGTAGCCAGCGGGGGCTCGGGGGCCACGCCCGCCGCCAGCTCCGGCAGCTTCTTCTCGCTGGCCCAGCGCTGCGCGCCCCCCGGGGTCCCAGGGCCTCCTGCGCCGCCGGACCCCGTGGTCCCGGTCCCCGAGCCCCGGAAGAGCTGGGAGATGCGCTTGGCGCGGCTACCGGAGGCTCCCCCGGCCGCCTTGACAGCGCCCACTCGCCGCAGCTCCACGTGCGGCGGGGGCGGAGGTAGCGGCTCGCTGCTGCGGCTCCCCGTGTCCGACGAAGAAGACCTGGGAGTCCGCCGGGGAACAGAGTCGCGGGAGAGAGACCCAGGATGACACGCCAAGACGGGGGTGGGGGCAGATTAGGAGGGAAGTGGGCAGAGACCCAGAGAGAGGACAGGGACCCAGGGTGGATGGACGGGGCGGGGGTGAGGGTGGGGACAGAGACGCGAGGCAAAGAGAGAGAGAAAAAATAAATAAATAAAGGCAAGTCCCACAGAAGGAAATTCCAAGAGGTGAGCAGAGAGGGGAGCAAGGAAGGTGAATCAATCCCCCTGCTCCTTCTGTCCCCATCCCCGTGCCCATCCGGCCTCACTCCACCTCCTGGCCTAGCTCTTACTCCCACCGCGCCCTGGTATCACTGTGCCCCACCGTCTCCCCCTGCCCACCAGCTCGCTTGCCCAATTCAGGATGAGGACCGGAGCCAACCCTTTGCAGGGACTGGGCCGTGAACAGGGACAGATGGGAAGCAGGTGTGTAGGGGCAGGAGTCCTGCAGAGATGGCACTCACTTGACAGAGGCTGCGCTGGGCCAGCGCCGCCCCAGCTTCGCCAGCTGCTTCCTGGGGGAATTGATCCACAGGCCCACGGGGAGATGAAGCTTCCCGAAGCGGGGGCTTCCGCCCTCCTTCCGTTCACCAGATAGCATGGCCCTAAGGGAAGGCGGGTAAGGCCCCAATTCCTAAGGCATTCTTGTGGGGATGGGGTGGAGGGAATCTGGACTCCGACTCAGAGGGAGGAGGGGGCTGGGGCTCAGACTTGCGAGTCCAGGGGGAGGAGAGGGATGGTACCCTGGATTCCTGGGTCCTGGGATGGAAGATGGCTGGGGGACTGAGTCTTGGGTCCCAGGAAGGAGGGGTTTGGGCTGCTGGGTCCCTGGCTCTTACCCTGCTTCGGGTCCGGCACACCCGGAGGCCCTGGCTCCACTGGCCTGGGTCAGTTCCACTGCTCTTGCCTCTGCCACGGCTCCCAGCACTGGGTGGGGGACAGGAAAAGGCAAGAGGAAACCCGGCAGGAAGAGCGGGGAGGGGGCGTCCTGTGAGGAGACCAGGCCTGGGGGAGGAGATCTGGGTAGGGTTGGCCCTGCCCCATTCCTTGATTCTGGAATTATATCTCAGTCAGTTGGTCCCCTCCAGGAACCAAGAGTCCCGGTTTCCCGCCCTTCCTCCCTCAGGCCGGAGCCCATACCCAGACCTCTCCTCTCGGGGAACCAAAGGCTAGAATCAGTCCCGTCCCGGGGAGTGAGTCAGATGCTTAGACAATAAGATAAATCTTTATTGGTGCTTCGAATCTGTGGCCTTTTCTTTTGAGACCTGGGTTTGCTCGGCCGCTCCGCTGCCAAGGCCAAACAGTGAGGACTTGATGAAATCGATCACCTTCCTTCGACGAAATATCCTAGGAGTGGGAGTGGGGTGCAGATCATGGAACCGGTTTGGGTACTAATTGTGTGGGGGACACCCCTCCCAACCTCCCCCTTTGTGACCTTATTCTAGCAATTATCTAAGCCTCGCCCTTCGAAGTCCTCCTATTCAAGCCCCCCGGAGTCCATCCCCAGGAAAGTCCTGCTCTCAGGCCTCAGTAGCCCCCAGACCAGCTTCTGCGTTGGGTTCCTGGAAGCCCCGCCCCTTACTCCAAGCCAAGCCTGCCTTCTGCAATGGGTTGCTCACGCAAAGGTAAGGCCGGTTATCAGTGCTAGGGAGCCGCAGATCAGCAGCCCCAGAAGGCGGCTTTTCAGCATTTTCTCGGGCTTCAGAGGCTGGAGGGTTATGGACGACTCCGTGGTCGCCTCCCCCGGGGTTACGATATTTGGAGAAGGTTTTTCCTCCTTGATCCTTTCGGGCAACACTGTTAGAGAAAGCGTAAAGAGCAGTCCTGGCAGGGCGTGGAGTTCCTGCCCTGGCAAAGGCAAGCCCGTCCCAGTAGCCGGCCATCCCAGAGATAATCACGCCTTCAACAGTGTCAAGCCTGAACACACCCAAGGGAACCCCTGTCCTCGGGGCCAGAGGCCACGCCCCCGGCAGGAAGCCACACCCCGTGCCCCGAAACCACACCCAACAGGAAGTCATGCCCCCATCGCCAAGGCCACGCCCCGCCGCGGACCCCAGCTTTCCTGGGCCCTGAATCCTACACTTCTCTCAGCCCCACAGCACTGACCTGTGACGTGAAAATTGATGATTGTGGCTGGGCTGGAATTCACAGAGCCCAGCTCGCAGCGATAGCTGCCTGCATCCTCTGGACCCACCATGGGCTTGGTCAGGGTGGCCTCTTTCCCCTTGGACACCAAGGTCTCCGTATTGTTCCCCCAAACCTAGACCCAAGCTCAAGGGGTCACTGAGGCCTGAGGAATTCAGGGGTTGGGGGAGTACAGGGGTGAGAAGATCACAGGGCCTCAGTGTGGGAGGTGAGTGTCCAGGGTGTCACTGGTCAGGGCACGGGGTCCCCAGAGGTCTGTAGAGACCACAGCTAATAGACCACCCTCCTGGATCATGAGAATCGTGGGTGCAGGCCCATAGATCCAGAACACAAGTATTGTAGTCTAGGGAATTCAAGGGTTACAGAAGTTGAGGCCCTCACCCTGTAAAAGCTGTAATCAGTGAGGCCTTTGGAAGCCTGATGCCAGTTTAACTCACAGTCCAGGATCATGTCTTCCATTTGAGGAACCTCCACATTCCGCTCTGGGGGTGGGGGATGACCACGGGACACTCTTTCATGATTCTGTTTTTGTTTTTGTTTCTGTTTTTGAGATGGAGTCTCGCTCTGTCGCCCAGGCTGGAGTGCATTGGCGCGATCTCGGCTCACTGCAACCTCCGCTTCCTGGGTTCAAGTGATTCTTTTGCCTCAGCCTCCTGAGTATCTGGGACTGCAGGCGCCTGCCACCATGCCTGGCTAATTTTTGTATTTTTAGTGGAGACAGGGTTTCACCATATTGGACAGGCTGGTCTCGAACTCCTGACCTCAGGTGATCTGCCTGCCTCAGCATCCCAAAGTGCTGGGATCACAGGCATGAGCTACTGTGCCCGGCCTCCTTCACGGTTCTTTACCCTCCCCTAATCCTCTTACATTTGTTGTAACCCCGTCTTTTCTCTTCTTTTCTTTCTCTCTCTCTTTTTTTTTTTTAAACGAAGTCTCACTCTGTCACCTAGGCTGGAGTGCAGTGGCACGATCTTGGCTCACTACAGCCTTTGCCTCCCGAGTTCAAGCAATTCTCTGCCTCAGCCTCCTGAGTAGCTGGGATTACAGGTGCCCACCACCATATCTGGCTAATTTTTTTGTATTTTTAGTACAAAAACTGGTTTCACCATCTTGGCCAGGCTGGTCTTGAACTCCTGACCTTGTGATCCACCTGCCTCGGCCTCCCAAAGTGCTGGGATTACAGGCGTGAGCCAGCATGCCCGGCCTCTTTTTTTTCTTTTTTAGACAAGGTCTCACTCTTTTGCCTGGGGTGGAGTGCAGTGGTATGATCATAGCTCACTGCAGTCTCCAACTCCTGGGTCCAAGCAATCCTCCTGCCTCAGCCTTCCAAGTAGCTGGGACTACAGGAACGCAACACCACACCTGGCTAATTTTTAAATTTTTTTGTAGAGGTGGAGTCTGGCTATGTTGCCCAGGCTGGTCTCAAACTCCTGGCTTCCTGATCCTCCCGTCTCAGCCTCTCAAAGTGCTGGGATTATAGGTGTGAGCCACTGTACCTGGCCTAAACCCTACCTTTTCTTGTCTACTGCCCCCACACCCCCATCTAGGCTCTCTCTAGACTGCCTCTTCTCTCGCCCCACCCCACCTGCACCAATTCCTCCTGCTGGGTCCAGTTCTCTCACCCCCGCAATCGTAGGACTTTCGACAAGCGTGAACCTCCTTTTTGCAGTTCTTGCACCAGATCAGAGTTTGCAACATCACACCTGGAGGGGCAGGGTCGTCAAGGCTTGTACTTGCCCACTAAGGGGCATGGCTAAAAGGAGAGGTCAGGGCTAAGGGCTGGGGCCAGGTCATCTATGACATTCCTAGATGTTCAGACAAAGGGACAGGACCAGGACGCAGGTAAGTAGGAAGTGGGCTCCAACAAGGCTCAGTAAAGAGTGTAAGTAGACTCTTTACTTACACTGTAAAGCCACTGTGGTGGCTTACTCTTGTAATCCCAGCACTTTGGGAGGCCGAGGCGGGCGGATCACAAGGTCAGGAGTTCAAGACTAGCCTGACCAACATGGTGAAACCCCATCTCTGCTAAAAATACAAAAATTAGCTGGGTGTGATGGCGGACACCTGTAATCCCAGCTACTCAGGGGGCTGAGGCAGGAGAATAGTTTGAACCTGGGAGGCAGAGGTTGCAGTGAGCCGTGATCGTGCCACTGCACTCCAGCCTGGGCGACAGGGTGAGACTGTCTCAAAAAAAAAAAAAAAAAAAAAAGAATGTAAGTAGAATATGACCTGCTCCCCAAGAAATCCACGTTGGAGAAAGAATACTGGAGACCCAGGAACCTCTCCAAGGCAAAGAATGACAAAACCACCAGGATCCAAAAAGGCGAATGGGGAGGTTGACTATTCAGAGGGTAAGATGAGGGTTAACTTCTGTAATCTGGACTCACCACATTTGTTGGGACAGTAAGCTGTGTCAAAAGAGAAAAAAAGAGAGCGAGAAAGAGATGACAGAGTCAGATTTCTAAATGAAAGACGATGGAAGAGGGGGTTTGGGGAAGAGCTGGGCTTTGGGCTCTTGGGTTCGAGGGAGAAAAGACTTGGGTCTGAAGGAGGAGGCAGTTGGAGAAGCTGAGGAACTGGGCTTGGAGAAGTAAAGGTCTGGAGACAAGGACTCTTGGATAGTGGAAAGAGGAGCTGGGGGACACAGACTCCCATCTTCTCTCACCTTCTTTTTGGAATCGAGCAACATAGGTGGCAAAGGTTTCCTTTTGCAAGTGCAACATCCAAAATAGCTCCTTCACGAAGAGATCGCCTGGGAAGACACAGGAACCCCCAATCCCATGTGTGAGGTGTTGGAAGTTTACTTCTGCCTGCAGAGTCTGGCAGTCTACTTCCTGGCTTTCTCAGGAAAGGGCACTAAAATTGACCATCTAACATAATGCCAGCCGCTGGGCTAAGCAATGCATATTTTGGGGGATGGGGGAGGGTCTTACCCTGCCACCCAGGCTGGAGTGCAGTGGTGCAATCGTGGCTCACTGCAGCCTCAAACTCCTGGCCTCAAGCAATCCTCCCGCCTCAACCCCCCAAGTAGCTAGGACTACAGGCACACACCACCATGCCCAGCTAATATGTATATGTATGTGTATTTTTTGTAGAGACAAGGTTTCACCATGTTGGCCAGGCTGGTCTTGAACTACTGAGCTCAAGCAATCTGCCTGCCTCAGCCTCCCAAAGTGCCAGGATTACAGGCCTGAGCTACCGTGCCTGGCCAGCAATACACATTTAAACTGAACAACTGAGAAAGCATTTTAGAGCCAAGGGAGCTTCAAAGTCCTTTGCTCGAGGCCATACAGCTAGGAAGTGGCAGAGCAGGCATTTGAATCTAGGCAGTCTGGCTCCACAGCCTAGTATCTGACCAAGAGACCAAGCATCCCTAATGCTGGCTTCTCTGAGAGATTCTGGACTCCCATCCCCTTGGTGCATTTACCTTTTACATCACTGTCTGTGATGCGTTTCAGATCCTTCAGCAAACTCCAGGACCCCTTTTGCAGTGTGGCCTCATCTGTCAGAGGAGATATAACCCCAGATTCCAGCCTTACTGTTTCATTGGCGCGCCTAATCTTAGAAACTACAATACCCATAAGGCCATTGGGCAAGGATAAGCCTGGTTAAGGACTCAGCCGCCCGTTGCCTTGTGGGAGTTGTAGTTTTATTACATAAAATTGCCTACTAAGGATAGGGAAAACAGTATTTACTAGCCCCGGGGAACCTCGGAATCTGCATCTCAGCCTTCTCCATTCCCGAATCCCGGAGACCCTGCTGACAGCCTCTTCCTCCCCCTGGTCTTATCTCCCTCCTTTCCCAGGACCCAGGGGTCCGTGGTCCCCCCTGCCCTCACCAACGACCCCCATATAGGCATCCTCATTAAGCGGCAGCTCCTGGAAATCCTTCACGGCGTTCTCTACTCTGTCCATCATGGCTTTGTGATGCTTCGCATCCAGGTGGCCAGGCAGGTAATCTTTCTCCAGGGACTTTAGCGCCAGCACGACAGACGGGTCACATATAACACACCCCTCGGCAGGAAGCAAGCAACGGGCCAGCGCCGCACACAGGAAGGTAAAATGCGGCCCCATTGCAGCCGGCGCGCACAGTTCCCGAAGACCGTTAGGAAGGGTGCTCTCACCCCAAACCGAGAGCAGGAGAACGCTAAACGGAGAAAAGCCAAAATCCATCTTAAGAAATCCCACTGGGCCGCCTATCCATGGGGTCCGCAAACCTCGAAAAGAGGATCTTCAGGAAATCTCCAAATAAAGAGAACCTATGTCCTTCATCAAATGCCTCCGAAGTGTGAAACTGAGCCCCAATCCAGGAGACCCCAAATTTAGGGTTCTCACGGAATCCCAACTGAGAGATCAGAAAAACTATTAAACAGGAATCACTCGTAAGTCCCCAAACTCAGGACCTGGAATCTCCCAACCCCATGCGCCCCTTCCCAAAATCCCAAACTATGAAATTTTCCAAGTCCCCAGATTGACGTGATCCTGAACTCCAACCCTTAAGTGCAACACTGAGGCACTCCCCCGCCAGCCCCTCAAAACCTGTTGAACCTCAAGCTGAAGATTCAATGCCCAAACCAATAAATCATCTAACACAGACCCAACCAGGATATTATCGAACTCGGAACTCCTTCAAAACCAAAACACATACCAGATTCCTAGACCTGAGGACCCTACTAACACTTAAGCAAGACTCCATGCGGTCCTTCAGACCCAGGGGGCCCTTGTTCACCCTTCCCCAAAACTAACGGGCTCCCAATTTGCAGGGCGCACCCTTCTGCTCAGAAAATGGAACCCCGATGCATCCTAAACAGTGATGCACCCTAAACAGCCGCTCCCCGACCTCGGTTCCTGATTTGTGGCTTCTAACACTAGGGTTCATTGACGAGCCCGGTCCAGGTTCTGAGGGCTTTTAAAGAGGAAGCCGGGGTCATGACCACCTACGCTAATTTTCCCAGGGCTAAAACCAAGGATTTTGTTGGGGACGAGGGTAAGGTTGGTTGCATGAAATCGAGAGCTTTTCGACGGGGGTCTGAGTCACGGACGATCCCCTCTCCACAAGGAACTCCTGGAACCACCCTCTCCGAGCTTCTCACGTAGGAGCCCGAATTCCTTTATAGATATTCCTTGGGGTATTCCTCGGCCCCACCCAGAAACCCAACTCTGTCTGATTGGACTGCAACAAAGGGAGGCCCCGCCTATCGCTCCATGACGTCACAGAGGCTGCCGCCTTTTTGGACTAGAACTTTCCCAGCATCTACCGAAGAGGAAGCCTCCTGACTGCTCTGGCTTCCAGAGTCAAGGAGCGGACTCAGGCCTTCAGCTTCCTCCCCTCTCCTTGCCCAAGGACCCAGGCTTTGGGCTAGATCCGGACCTCCAGGCCGCTGCCGCCCCCACCGCGGTCCTTGGAAACGGCTGTCGAGCCACGAAGTGGACGTTTTGGCCCTAAGACTACGACTCCCAAAATGCCTTGGGGCCTCTTTCTCTGCAGCTGACTAGCGCTGCCAACCTCATAGCTTTCCGGGAAATGTAGTTCAATGATAATCCGCTCCCTCCGCCTCTTCTCCCTACGCGGAGGTCCCAGTGGGAGGAGAGGACTGGGGCCCAATACTGAGGGTCCAGGAGTGAGCAACTGGGGGCTCAGACGTTTGGGTCCTGGAAGGTCTGTCTCTCCTGTGTGATTGAAACAGGGCACCAGAAAAACAGGGACCACAACTCACACAAGTCCAGCAACAGGCGGCTGTCAGATCTAAGTAGGAACAGTACTCCCAATCAGGAGTAATAAAAATCCTCAGGGCCGGGCGCGGTGGCTCACGCTTGTAATCTCAGCACTTTGGGAGGCCGAGGCGGGCAGATTGTCTGAGGTCAGGAGTTCGAGGCCAGCCTGGCTAACATGGTGAAACCCCGTCTCTACTAAAAATACAAAAATTAGCTGGGCATGGTGGTGCACGTCTGTAGTCCCAGCTACTCGGGAGGCTGAGGCATGAGAATCACTTGTACCCGAGAGGTGGAGGTTGCAGTGAGCCGAGATCACGCTACTGCACTCCAGCCTGGGCCACAGAGCAAGACTCGATCTCCGAAAAAACAAAATTAATTAAAAAAAATAGAAGTCTTCAGAAGTGCCCCACCTTTTCCTCCACTCTCTTACACACACACACACACACACACACACACACACATACACGGTGGCTCTGGCTCCAAAAAAGCTACAGAGACACGGGTTGGTGTTGTAGACTTTTAATTCATACCTCCTGCTCTCTCACCCGTGGCAGCTGAGTTGGGAACAGTACTGTAACAATTGTAACTGTAACTCCCTGATAAGCCTACAGGCATGGGGTCTGGATGAGTAGATAGGGGGTGTGATCAGAGCTGACTATGTTTAAGGTTTCTTCTTTCACCCTCCAAACAACAGCAAGGGGCTCCTGAGATCGCGACAACCCTGTCCACCTTGGCCAGGCTTCGTGCTCCTGCCTGGAAC
Organism: Pongo pygmaeus; assembly: GCF_028885625.2. Classification (NCBI taxonomy): domain Eukaryota; kingdom Metazoa; phylum Chordata; class Mammalia; order Primates; family Hominidae; genus Pongo; species Pongo pygmaeus. The sequence continues at coordinate 54,875,443 of NC_072393.2, forward strand.
TGAGGCTGGGTCCAGGGTCTGCATACTTTTAGATCCTTTTATCTCAGACCTGCCCAAAGCCAGATGTAGTGGTTCTGGGAGTTCAGGGACAGACAGTGGTTAGCAATGAGCACAGTACCTGCCAGCTTGTCACAAGCACAGAGGGTGTGTTTATACCTGCACACTTCCAGAAAACAGATCCCAGACCCTCAGCGGCCCACCTGCAGACAAAGACCAACTTCCTTCGTTGTGAGAGGCAACCTGAACTCAAACCCAATATATGGAACTCTTGGCAGTTTATGAGCTTAAAAAAAAGTGGCTCTGGATCCCTGGACAGTTCTGCTCCAGAAGCTGCACCATTTTGGCAGTGATCCCTCACCCCACGTTCACATTTTAGCCTGTCTGCTCAAAACAAACAAAACAAATTCTTTGAGGGGCTGTGGGGCTGGTTGGACAGAGTCCCGCTCTGCTCACCAACTACCCCAGCTTTTCCAGAGACTGAACAGAGCAAGACGCTGGCCAACTAGAGGTTTGTTTTCCATCTCAATTTTTCCAGCAATGGTGGGACATTCATTAGATGCTACAATTAGGTTGCACATTCATTAGATTCTTCACTTGGCCAGGTGTGCTGGCTCACGTCTATAATCCCAGCATTCTGGGAGGCCGAGGTGGGAGGATTGCTTGAGCCCAGGAGTTCAAGAACAGCCTGGGCAATATCACAAAAATTTTAAAAAATTATCTGGGCCAGGCATGGTGGCTCAAGCCGGTAATCCCAGCACTGTGGGAGGCCGAGGTGGGTGGATCACGAGGTCAGGAGATCGAGACCATCCTGGCTAACGTGGTGAAACCCCGTCTTTACTAAAAATACAAAAAAAACTAGCCGGGCATGGTGGTGGACGCCTGTAGTCCCAGCTACTCAGGAGGCTGAGGCAGAATGGCATGAACCCGGGAGGCGGAGCTTGCAGTGAGCTGAGATCGTGCCACTGCACTCTGGCCTGTGCTACAGAGCAAGACTCCATCTCAAAAAATAAATAAATAAATAAATAATTTTAAAAAAATTATCCGGGCCGGGCACAGTGGCTCACGCCAGTAATCCCAGCGCTTTGGGAGGCCGAGGCAGGTGGATCACAAGGTCAGGAGATTGAGACCATCCTGGCCAACATGGTGAAACCCCATCTCTACTAAAAATACAAAAATTAGCCGGGCATAATGACGTGTGCCTGTAGTCCCAGCTACTCAGGAGGCTGAGATAGGAGAATCGCTTGAACTCAGGGGGCGGAAGTTGCAGTGAGCCAAGATCACGCCACTGCACTCCAGCCTGGGTAACAGAGCGAGACCCTGTCTCCAAAAGCAAAAACTACAAAGATTCTTCACCTTAGTTATCTGGATTTCCAGAACACCATCCTGTCCATAAGGGCCCTGCAGGGTTCTTCACAGGCATCAAACCTGGTCCTCTCTAGAACAAGTCTCCCTCTAGAATCACTCCAGAAACACAGAAGGGGACTTGGTGAATGCTTGCTCTGGACCAATCATATGTTCCTTCAGTCTTTGGAGGACCCAGGGGAGAAGTAACCCCTCTTCCAGAATAGACCAGAGGGAGAGTTCCCCATTCCTGAGAGCAGCCATCTGGAAGTACTGTAGATATGGGCTGGGAAGAGCAGGTGGGCACTGTGGCTTCTAGAACTGCCTGCCAGCCATCATGAAAAGATGTTTTGCTAGTTCTAGAATGTTCTGACAGTTCCAGAAAGGTCCCCCTTCTCTCCAACTCTCCCAACTGGAATTGCTCTGGATACAGGCACCCATTTGCTTCAGGAACACCACAAGCTTCTCCAGAAGATGCCAGGCCTCTGGAGCAATGTACTGCTAGCTCTAGAAAGATCAAGCGATTTCAGAAAGTCTCCCTGGCTCTCAAGGCTTAGCCAATGTCCAGAGTGGAGACAAGTCTGCATTAATGCCCACCCACTCGGGCAGGAAGGCGGCCTCCGGCTTAAAGATCTTCAGGAACTCAGAGTCTGGCAGGGTGAAGTTGGCCAGGTACACAGTGTCTCCGCCAGCCAGGTAGGCAGCCCAGAAGCCGAAGGTGCCAATGGTCATAATGGTGTGGTTGCACTGTGTGAGCAGGGCAAAGTCTTTCCACGGTGTAGCCTCCTGTCCATCGCCAGCAAACGTCACATCACCCTGGGAGGTGTCGATGTTTTCTTTACACCACTCCATGCCATTGCTGGTGACCACAAAAACGGGGGCTTCGTGCCGTGCCCGGAACCAGTCCATGGCCTGCCGGAGGTAGGCGCTGTCGCCCACCACACCCTTCCAGCGCTGAGGCATAACCTGCAGGTAGTCCCCACGGCGCACGTGGACGCCGACAAAGGTGCGCGGGGGGTCCCCCGTGCGGCCCAGGCGGAGCTGACCCAGCACACTCTGCGCCTCTTCCCGAAGGTGGTCGTGCAGGGTGAACTCTCTGCGGATCTGTTCCCGGAGATGGTGGAAGAAAGTCCAAGAGCAGGGGAAGCCAGAGAGCTTCAGGAAAGGATCTCTCAAGTCCGCGTACTCCTCCGACATCCAGTCGTGAAGCTGCAGCTCCCGCCACGGCGTGCGGCTGTCCACCTCTGGGGCCAGCACGGGCAGGGTGATGCGGAATACCGGGGCCAGGGCTGCATGCATGGCGGGCAGAATAAAGGCCCGGCGGCCGTTGAGCTGGGCCAGAGCCAGCAGCGTGGCATACTGTCCCATCTGGTTACCAAACCGGCCATTGGGGTAGACAGTCCAGGTGCCGGAAAGGGAGGCAGGGTGCTGGGGACAGGAAGAGGAGGCGTTGGGGCCCATCGCAGTACCCGGCAGGCAGAAGATGGCCACTGGGGGTGTCACCAGGCGGCGGTCTGGACACAGGATCGACAGGCCTAGGCCATGTGGAAAGCTGTCTTGGTAGATATGGAGGAAGAAGGAGATTACAGAGAGGACACAGACTAGCAGGAAGGCCAGGCAGAGCTGACGATGGCTCGGGGGCCACATGGCTGCAGGGGAGAAAAGGCGAATTAGCAAATGCACAGAGGCTGAGGAGGGGAGACTGAGGAAGGGGGGGCTGAGGAGGGATGTGGGGGAAGGGAGGTGCCTGGGGTGCAGCACTCCTTAGTCCCCGGGAAAGAGGAAGTTAAAGGTTTAGACTCCTGGGGCTGAGGTAGGGAGAGCCTGAGTCCTAGGTTTCAGGGATGAGAGCCTTGGAATTTCAGGGCATGGGGATTGGAAGACAAGTGGTTTTCAAGATAGCCATGGTTTGGCTGGGCACTGTGGCTCACACCTGTAATCCCAGCATATTGGGAGGCTGAGATGGGAGGATCCCTTGAGCCTAGGAGTTCAAAATCAGCCTGGGCAACAGAGCACTTTTACAAAAAAATTTTAAAATTAGCTTGGCTTGGGCCGGGCGCAGTGGCTCACACCTGTAATCCCAGCACTTTGGGAGGCCAAGGCGGGCGGATCACCTGAGGTCGGGAGTTCGAGACCAGCCTGACCAACATGGAGAAACCCTGTCTCTACTTAAAATACAAAATTAGCCGGGCATGGTGGCGCATGCCTGTAATCCCAGCTACTCGGGAGGCTGAGGCAGGAGAATCGCTTGAACCCGGGGGGCGGGGGTTGCGGTAAGCCGAGATCACGCCATTACCCTCCAGCCTGGGCAACAAGAGTGAAACTCCGTCTCCAAAGAAAAAAAAATTAGCTTGGCATGGTGGCACATGTCTGTGGTCTCAGCTACACCGGATGCTAAAGCGGGAGGATCCCCGGAGCTCACAATGAGCCGCGATAGCCCCACTGACTGCACTCCAGCTTGGGCTACAGAGAGGGACGCTGTCTTTAAAAAAAAAAAAAAAAAAAAAAAAAAAAGTGGTCCAGGTTCCTGCACCTTTTCTGAAGGAATCTCGAGTCTCCCCTCCTGTAAGGTCCGCTGATACTGGACTCTTCCACCAGCCTGTTTCTCAGGAGTACCTGTCTGTGAGGCGCAAAATCGACCACAGAAGTGGTGATGGGAAACGATAGTTCAAGTAAAACAAGAGAGGCTGGAGGGTTAGGAGCGGAAGGAGCATCTTGGTTCCTGGAGGAGTAATGGCTGGGGAGGTGGCGGAGACTTCTAGGGCCTTAGGAAGACCTGGGGAAGAGGTTGGGGGTGCACCTCCTGGCTCTGAAGGAGTTGTTCCTGGGTCCCAGGCACCGGCAGTCCCCACTTACCCGAGCTGCTTGCAGGTGGCAGATCCACAGTCCGCTCTGCGTGGCCGGAGCGCACCCTGCGCAAAGGCAGGCCGCATCCGGCCGCCCCTGGAACGCCAGGCGTCCGGCTATCCGGCCCGGCAGCCCTCCCCTCCGCGCAGCCTGTCCGGACTGGCAGCGAGGGCTTGGGGAGGAGAGGAAGGAGAGGGCGCGGCCCGGAGTTTCGCAGCGTCCGTCCTCCCGGGCCGGGCGGATGGCTGGAAGGTGGAGCCCCGCCCGTAACTTGGCGCCGAGCCCCAGCGCCCGGGGCTAGGGCGATGGCCCCCGGGCCCACCGCTCCCCAGATCGGGGATGCAGGGGACCGCGCCCTGTCCCTCCGCCCCGGCATTGACCCGCGCGAAGGCTTCACCCGGGGCAGCCTACCTGGCTTCTGAGCAGCCGCGGCATCATTGCGTGGACCAGGAGACGGAGCGCCCAGTTGCAATGCTGGAGCCGGGAGGTCCAATCCGCCGCCCTCTCCCTTCCGGTGCCAGGGCTTAGAGTCGGCCCCCGACACCTGGGTGCTTCGAGCCTGGCCACGCCCCAGGGGCTGGGCAGGGCCCCCGCACCTGGTCCAGGCGAGTGGAGCGATCGTCCGCCCTCTGCCGCGTCCTCCTGGGGGATAGAGAACCTGTTTGCCAGGCTGCCGCCGGAGCGCGCGAGGGCCTCCAGCCTGCAGGTGCCCCCGCGCCCACCAGGGTCTCCGATCTCCCACACCCCCCGCCTCACCGTCGACACTCAAATTCCAGAATCCCAGCCCCTAGTCACTCCTTTTGGGGAATTCTAGGGTCCCGTGCCAAACTGCTACTTTCCAGACCTACATTGCACCGAGGCAACCATTCCAAGGCTGGAGACCGGAGTGGAACAGGGTCTGTTTCCCATGCCGTCAGCGGGGACCGTGGCTGCCGGCGCCAGAGACAAAGGCCTCTGCCCGCTTGTCACCTAATTAAAGCATTTTCTCTGGTCCAAGGCCCACCTCCAGCATCGCCAACCCCGAGCAGGGCAGGCTGATGTAGGGTCCAGCCCTACGGGGCTTTGCGGGTGGGTGTTCTTCCCCTGTGCAGAGAGGAGAGATTGTAAGAAATAAAGACACAAGACAAAGAGATAAAGAGAAAACAGCTGGGCCCCGGGGACAACTACCACCAAGACGCAGAGACCGGCTGGGCACGCTGGTATTTATTGTATACAAGACAAGGAGGTCAGGGTAAGGAGTGTGAGTCGTCCAAGTGACTGATAAGGTCAAGCAAGTCACCTGATCATGGGACAAGGGGCCCTTCCGTTTTAGGCAGCCGAAGCAGAGAGAGAAGGCAGCATACGTCAGCGTTTTCTTCTCTGCACTTATAAGAAAGATCAAAGACTTTAAGACTTTCACTATTTCAGGCGGGCGCGGTGGCTCACGCCTGTAATCCCAGCACTTTGGGAGGCTGAGGCGGGAGGATCACAAGGTCAGGAGGTCGAGACCATCCTGGCTAACACGGTGAAACCCTGTCTCTACTAAAAGTACAAAAAAGTATCCGGGCGCGTGGTGGTGGGCGCCTGTAGTCCTAGCTATTTGGGAGGCTGAGGCAGGAGAATGGTGTAAACCCAGGAGGCTGAGATTGCAGTGAGCCGAGATCACGCCACTGCACTCCATCCAGCCTGGGCGACAGAGCGAGACTCCGTCTCAAAAAAAAAAAGAAAAGACTTTCACTATTTCTTCTACCTCTATCTACTACGAACTTCAAAGAGGAACCAGGAGTACGGGAGGAAAATGAAAGAGGACAAGGAGCATGAGCGTTGAAGCACAGCACCACAGGGTGACTGCAGGCGGGCCTAGATAATACCCAGCCTCCCACAAGAAGCTGGTGGAGCACAGTGTTCCCTGACTCCTCCAAGAAAAGGAGATTCCCTTTCGCCGACTGCTGAGTAACGGGTGCCTTCCCAGACACTGGCGTTCCCGCTTGCCCACGGAGCCCTCAAGCGGCCCTTATGCTGGCGTGACAGAAGGCTCACCTCTTGCCTTCTAGGTCACTTCTCACAATGTCCCTTCAGTACCTGACCCTACACCCGCTGGTTGTTTCCTGGTTATATTAGTAATACAACAAAGAGTAAAAATAACAGCTAATGATTAATAATGTTTACACTAATGATTGATACTGTCGATGATCATCTATATCCAATTCGTATTATAACTATTCTTATTCTAACTATTTTCTTTATTATACTGAAACAGTTTGTGCCTTCAGTCTCTTGCCTCAGCACCTGGGTAATCCTTCCCCACAGACTGACCCTTGCATTCAAGATACATCAATGTCAAGGACTCAGGAGTTTGACTTGATTCCCAGAAGTTGAACCATCATCTCCCCAGGCTCAGGACTCCCAGCACCCAGACCCTTCTGCTCACACCCAGCAGTCCAGGCCCCCAGACCCTCCTCCCTCAGACCCAGGAATCCAGGCCCCCAGCCTCTCCTCCCTCAGATTCAGGAGTCCAGACCCCAAGCCCCTCTTCCCTCAGACCCAGAAGTCCAGACTTCAGCCCCTCCTCCCTCAGACCCAGGAGTCCAGGCCTCCAGCCCCTCCTCCCTCACACCCACAAGTCCAGATCTCTAGCCCCTACTCCCTCAGACCCAGGAGTCCAGACCAAAGTCCCCTCCTCCCTCAGACCCAGGAGCCCAGGTTCCCCAGCCCCTCCTCCCTCAGATCCAGAAGTACAGGCCCAGACCCTCCTCCCTCAGACCCAGGAGTCCAGACCCCCAGCCCCTCCTCCCTCAGACCCAGGAGTCCAGGCCCCCAGCCCCTCCTCCCTCAGACCCAGGGGTCCAGGCCCCCAGCCCCTCCTCCCTCAGACCTAGGAATCCAGACCTCAGCCCCTCCTTCCTCAGACCCAGGAGTCCAGACCCCCAGCCCTCCTCCCTCAGACATAGAAGTCCTACCCTTGCACCCTTAGGGGCTCCAGGAAATTAGCCAACCTGTCTTCCCTCTGGGTGCCCACTCCAGGGCCTGGCTTGGCTGCCACCTCCAGTCAGGGACTCTCAGCCACCCCTCCCCCCAGGTTATTTCAGGAGCACCTGCCTGGGCCTGGGATGGCTTCTCTGGTGAAAGAAACACCAGGATTGCATCAGGGAGGAGGAGGCTGGGATGTCCAGGGTCTGAGTGTCTGCGCAGGGACAGATGAGGTTGAGGTTGGCCCACAGCCAGGTGAGAGGCTTCCAAGGCAGGACACTTGTGTCTCTGCTGCGGTCGCTTCTTTCATACAGCAGTTGCCACCTTGCTGAGGATCAAGGAACCTCGGTGTCAGATCACACCCTCCCCCCAAACTTAGAAATTCTGATGGGGCGCAGAAATTTCTCTTCTTCTGCGTGATCTGCATAAATGGTCCAAGAGGTGGTTTTTCCAGGAGCCCAGCACCCCTCCTCCCTCCGACTCAGGGGCTCGAGACCCCAGATCCTTCTCTCTGAGACTCAGGAATGTGGGCCCCCAGCCCCTTTCACCTGGGTCCCAGCTAACCCGATCCTCCCCTCCCTCGTCCCCTAGACCCAGGAGTCCGGCCCCCCATTGAAAGGACCCCAGGTTACATCATCCATTCAGGCTGCCCTTGCCACGATGGAATTCTGTAGCTCCTGCCAAGTGGGTCAAATATCATGGTTCAGGCGCAGGGAGGGTGATTGGGCGGGCCTGTCTGGGTATAAATTCTGGAGCTTCTGCATCTATCCCCAAAAAACAAGGGTGTTCTGTCAGCTGAGGATCCAGCCGAAAGAGGACCCAGGCACTCAGGCCATCTGAGCAGCAATCTGTGAATCTGCTCACCTGGACAACTGGAATCTGGCACCAATTCTAAACCACTCAGCTTCTCCGAGCTCACACCCCGGAGATCACCTGAGGACCTGAGCCATTGATGGACTCGGACGAGACCGGGTTCGAGCACTCAGGACTGTGGGTTCCTGTGCTGGCTGGTCTTCTGCTGGGAGCCTGCCAGGCACACCCCATCCCTGACTCCAGTCCTCTCCTGCAATTCGGGGGCCAAGTCCGGCAGCGGTACCTCTACACAGATGATGCCCAGCAGACAGAAGCCCACCTGGAGATCAGGGAGGATGGGACGGTGGGGGGCGCTGCTGACCAGAGCCCCGAAAGTGAGTGCGGGCCAGAGCATGGGTCTGAGGGAGGAGGGGCTGTGGGTCTGGATTCCTGGGTCTGAGGGAGGAGGGGCTGTGGGTCTGGATTCCTGGGTCTGAGGGAGGAGGGGCTGGGGATCTGGACTCCTGGGTCTGAGGGAGGAGGGGCTGGGGATCTGGACCCCTGGGTCTGAGAGAGGAGGGGCTGGGGGTCTGGACTCCTGGGTCTGAGGGAGGAGGGGCTGGGGATCTGGACCCCTGGGTCCGAGGGAGGAGGGGCTGGGGGCCTGGACTCTTGGGTCTGAGTGAGGAGGGGGCTTTGGCCTGGACTCCTCCTGGGTCTGAGGGAGGAGGGGGCTGTGGGCTTGGACTCCCAGGGCTGGGACACAGCTGGGTGGTGGGACAGAGCCGGGTGGGAGAGGTCCTCTAAGCACCTTGTCGCTTTCTCCCCTTAGGTCTCCTGCAGCTGAAAGCCTTGAAGCCGGGAGTTATTCAAATCTTGGGAGTCAAGACATCCAGGTTCCTGTGCCAGAGGCCAGATGGGGCCCTGTATGGATCGGTGAGTTTCCAGGACCCTCCTCACCACCCACCGTGCTCCTCCTATCTGTCATCCTCACAGCCTGGGGTGCCGTGTCTTGCTCATCCCCCACCAAGAGCCAGACTTGATTCTATTTGCTCTGCACGCCCCCAGCTGCAGCCTTTGGAGGTTGAAGTTGTTGTCATCAACGTTTGCAAGATCAGGAAACTGAGGCCCAGGCCGGGGCACCACTGACCTCAATCATGTGATGTGTGGATGCCGGAGTGGCCTGAGGCTCAGGTTATTGGGAGTCTCGTGATTCAGTAACCCCTGCTCCTGCCCACACGGCCCCTGTGTGCATGGCTCATGCTGGGCACAGGGACACTCGGGGAAGCCATGGCCAGTAAAGTGACCAGGACGTTGAGTGCTAGGGAGACCCCCCGCCTGGCCTTAGAGAGCATTGATGGCTCTGAGGGCTGGAATGTTCTCTGTGAAGTCTGAACTGGGAGGCAGGTCCCTGCAGGAGAGCGCTGGGGTAAAAACAAAACCTGCCTTTGCTGTTTTGTTTCCTAGAGGAGAGGCTGGGGCCTGGACCCCTGGGTCTGAGGGAGGAGGGGCTGGGGCCTGGACCCCTGGGTCTGAGGGAGGAGAGGCTGGGGCCTGGAACCCCGGGTCTAAGGAAGGAGGCGCTGGGGGCCTGGACTCCTGGGTCAGATGGAGGAGAGACTAGGGTCTGGACCCCTGGGTCTGAGGGAGGCAGGGCTGGGGCCTGGATCCTGGGTCTTACATTAGGAAAACATAGAGGAACCCTGTCTCTGATCCTGTTTTTGTACCCTAGCTCCACTTTGACCCTGAGGCCTGCAGCTTCCGGGAGCTGCTTCTTGAGGACGGATACAATGTTTATCAGTCCGAGGCCCATGGCCTCCCGCTGCATCTGCCGGGAAACAAGTCCCCACACCGGGACCCTGCACCCCGAGGACCAGCTCGCTTCCTGCCACTACCAGGCCTGCCCCCCGCACCCCCAGAGCCGCCCGGAATCCTGGCCCCCCAGCCCCCCGATGTGGGCTCCTCGGACCCTCTGAGCATGGTGGGACCTTCCCAGGGCCGAAGCCCCAGCTATGCTTCCTGAAGCCAGAGGCTGTTTACTATGAAATCTCCTCTTTATTTATTAGGTTATTTATCTTATTTATTTTTTTATTTTTCTTACTTGAGATAATAAAGAGTTCCAGAGGAGGATGAGAATGAGCATGTGTGAGTGTTTGAGGGAAGACATGGCATCTGTTTCATCTCCCTTGCCCTGGACAACCTCCTTTACACCTCCCCTCACGTGGTCCTAGGGTCCTGGCTTCCCGCTGGGCCTCACTTTTCTTTCTTTTTTTAATTTCAGATGGAGTCTCGCTCTGTCACCCAGGCTGGAGTGCAGTGGCGTGATCTTGGCTCAATCCAACCTCTGCCTCCCAGGTTCAAGCAATTCTCCTGCCTCAGCCTCCCGAGTAGCTGTGATTACAGTTGTGTGCCACCACACCCAGCTAATTTTGTAATTTTAGTAGAGATAGGGTTTCACCATGTTGGCCAGGATGGTCTCCATCTCTTGACCTCGTGACCTGCCTGCCTTGGCCTCCCAAAGTGCTGGGATTACAGGCTTGAGCCACCATGCCCAGCCGAGCCTCACTTTTCTACTCTGCTAAAGTGTCCTCAGGGACTCTGGACTATCCCTGCTCTTTGAAAGGACAAGACTGGCCGGGAGTGGTGGCTCACGCCTGTAATCCCAGCACTTTGGGATGCTGAGGCGGGCGGATCACTTGATGTCAGGAGTTCGAGACCAGCCTGGCCAACATGGTGAAACCCCATCTCTACCAAAAATACAAAAATTAGCCAGGTGTGGTGGTGCACGCCTGTAATCCCAGATACTCGGGAGGCTGAGGCAGGAGAATCACTTGAACCCAGGAGGCGGAGGTTGCAGTGAGCTGAGATCAAGCCATTGCACTCCAGCCTGTGCGACAGAGCAAGACTCAAAAAGTCTCAAAATAAATAAATAAATAAACAAATAAATAAGCCCAGGCACCATGGCTTACGCCGGTAATCCCAGCACTTTGGGAAGCTGAGGCAGGTGGATCGCCTAAGGTCAGGAGTTAGACTAGCCTGGCCAACATGGTGAAACCCCGTCTCCACTAAAAATACAAAAACTAGCCAGACGTGGTGGCGGGCGTCTGTAGTCCCAGCTACTCGGGGGCCTGAGGCAGGAGAATCACTTGAACCTGGGAGGTGGAGGTTGCAGTGAGCCGAGATCACGCCACTGTCCTCCAGCCTGAGTAGTACAGTGAGACTCTGTCTCAAAAAAAAAATAAATTAATTAAAAAAATTAAAATAGCCAGGCTCGGGGGCTCACGCCTGTAATCCCAGCACTTTGGGAGGCTGAGGCAGGTGGATCACGAGGTCAGGAGATAGACTATCCCGGCTAACACGATGAAACCCCGTCTCTACTAAAAATACAAAAACAAAATTAGCCGGGCGTGGTGGCGGGCGCCTGTAGTCCCAGCTACTCCGGAGGCTGAGGCAGAATGGCGTGAATCGGGAGGCGGAGCTTGCAGTGAGCCGAGATCACGCCACTGCACTCCAGCCTGGGCAACAGAGCGAGATTTCGTCTCAAAAAAAATAAAAATAAAAAATAAATATAAAAATAAAATGAAAGAGCAGGACTTCTTTCTACAATCCCTCAACTTGTCTGAGCATTGTGTAACTATTTCTCAGAGCTACTGCAATAACAGGGGAGCTTTTACGAGGTGACACAGCACACTCACATCCTCATGGGCGATGTAGTTTTCTGGCATTATTTAGCAGCAGGAATGAGATCTGTTGGGCCTCAAATCTGGGACAAGGACTCCTGGGTCCTGGAGTAGGTTTGGTGCTAGTGTAACACCCAAGTTCTGGGGAATCAGTGGGCTGGACATCCGGACACCTGGATCACAGGAGAACTGGGGACTGCAGACTTAGGCATCCTGGTCTGAGAAAAAAGGGGCTGGAGGGTGGGAGTTTGGGTTCTCAGGAAAAGGAGCTGAAACCTGGAATTCTTCCATCTGGGTCCTTATGAACTTTTTAATATTTATTTATTTATTTATTTATTTATTTTTTCTGAGATGGAGTCTCGCTCTGTCACCAGGCCCGAGTACAGTGGCGCAATCTTGGCTCCCTGCAACCTCCGTCTCCTGGGTTCAAGCGATTCTCCTGCCTCAGCCTCCCGAGTAGCTGGGACTACAGACAAGCGCCATCATGCCCGTTTGTTTGTTTGATTGCTTGTTTGTTTGTTTTGAGACAGAGTTTCACTCTTGTTGCCAAGGCTAGAGTGCAATGGCATGATCTCGGCTCACCGCAATCTCTGCCTCCCGGGTTCAAGTGATTCTCCTGCCTCAGCCTCCCGAGTAGCAGGGATTACGGGCATGCGCCACCATGCCCGGATAATTTTGTATTTTTAGTAGAGATGGGGTGTCTCCATGTTGGTCAGGCTGGTCTCGAACTCCCCACCTCAGGTGATCCGCCCGCCTCAGCCTCCCAAAGTGCTGGGGTTATAGGCGTGAGCCACCACGCCTGGCTGCTTGTTTTTTGAGACAGAGTCTCGCTCCGTTGCCCAGGCTGGAGTGCAGTGGCACAATCTTGGTTCACTGCCACCTCTGTCTCCTGGGCTTAAGCAATTCTCAGTTCTGGAGTAGCTGGGATTACAGGCACCACCACTACGCCCAGCTAGTTTTTGTGTTTTTAGTAGAGATGGGGTTTCACCATGTTGGTCAGGCTGGTCTCAAACTCCTGACCTCAAGTGATCTGCCCACCTCGGCCTCCTAAAGTGCTGGGATTACAGGCGTGAGACACTGCACCCGGCGTTTACTTTTATTTATTTATTTGTTTGTTCGTTTGTTTGTTTATTTATTTTTGAGACAGAGTCTCTCTCTGCCGCCCAGGCTGGAGTGCAGTGGTGCGATCTTGGCTCACTGCAACCTCCAACTCCTGGGTTCAAGTGATTCTCCTGTCTCAGCCTCCCGAGTAGCTGGGATTACACGTGTGTGCCACCCCTCCTGACCTGGACTTCAGCTGGGACTCCTTCCATGGGGGTCCTTATGTAATGAGTGTCATAGATTCCAGTCCTGGCAAGCAAGTTGCCTGGTCTCGCTCCCCTCACACAACCGAGATTTCCATATTGTTCTTCAAGCCACTTCCTGGTAGGAAGGAAGCTGGCCTGGGCCAGCCCTGGCTGCTGCAGCCCAGTGGGAGTTGTCATCCTGGACCCTTATTTTAAGTCCAAAGTTCAAGTGAGAAAAATATCACAGTCAAAAGGACCTAACTGTGGGTGGCCGAGGGTCACTGGAGGGACTCGATGCCCAGAAAAAATGAAAGTCACCATTTGTAGAAAGTGCAATTTTCAACTCTGATCACACAAGCCTGGCTCAGTCAAGGGAAGGAAATAGAATTTGAAATTTCCCAAAGCTCCCGAGCAGTGGTTTAGGTCCTGGGGGTGACTCAGGTGAGACGTAAGTTCCTTGTCAGAAGAGACCACCTACTGCTGTCAAGGAAAGGCGAGGTGGCCAGTGTGGAAAGGAGGAGGGAGCACTGGGCACCATCCTGACCCGGTTCCCACCCGTCCGCCATGCCAGGCCAGAGACCAGGAGACACAGACCCAGAGGGAAGGGAAGAGACCAACATCCAGAGAGAAGGGGGGACAGGGACCTGTTGGGGGGGGTCAGAGACCCAGAGATAGGGAGACAGAGACCCAGAGAGAGAGAACAGAGACCCAGAGAGAGAGGGGGACAGAGACCCAGAGAGAGAGGGGGACAGAGACCCAGAGAGAGAGAGACAGAGACCCAGAGAGAGAGACAGAGACCCAGAGAGAGGGGGACAGAGACTCAGAGAGAGAGGGGGACAGAGACCCAGAGAGAGAGGGGGACAGAGACCCAGAGAGAGAGGGGGACAGAGACCCAGAGAGGGAGGGGGACAGAGACCCAGAGAGAGAGAGACAGAGACCCAGAGAGAGAGGGGGACAGAGACCCAGAGAGAGGGGGACAGAGACCCAGAGAGAGAGAGACAGAGACCCAGAGAGAGAGAGAGGGACAGAGACCCAGAGAGAGAGGGGGACAGAGACCCAGAGAGAGGGGGGGACAGAGACCCAGAGAGAGAGGGGGACAGAGACCCAGAGAGAGAGGGGGACAGAGACTCAGAGAGAGAGGGACAGAGACCCAGAGAGAGAGAGGGACAGAGACCCAGAGAGAGAGGGGGACAGAGACTCAGAGAGAGAGGGGGACAGAGACCCAGAGAGACAGAGGGACAGAGACCCAGAGAGAGAGGGGGACAGAGACCCAGAGAGAGAGGGACAGAGACCCAGAGAGAGAGGGACAGAGACCCAGAGAGAGAGAGGAACAGAAACCCAGAGAGAGAGGGGGACAGAGACCCAGAGAGAGAGAGGGACAGAGACCCAGAGAGAGAGGGGGACAGAGACTCAGAGAGAGAGGGGGGAACAGAGGCCCAGAGAGAGAGGGAGACAGAGACCCAGAGAGAGAGGGGGACAGAGACCCAGAGAGAGAGGGACAGAGACCCAGAGAGAGAGAGAGAACAGAGACCCAGAGAGAGGGGGACAGAGACCCAGAGAGAGAGGGGGACAGAGACCCAGAGAGAGAGGGACAGAGACCCAGAGAGAGAGAACAGAGACCCAGAGAGAGAGGGGCACAGAGACCCAGAGAGAGGACAGAGATCCAGAGGGATGGGAAGACCCAGGGAAAAGGGAGACAGAGACCCAGAGAGAGAGTAGGACAGAGACTGAAAGAGAGAGGAATAGAGACCCACAGACAGAGGGGGACAGAGACCCAGAGAGAGGAAAGGCAGGCAGGGAAGCTGAGAAATGTTGTGTTCAAATGGGGACACTTCACTGTACCTGAGGACCTTGAACTCCCAACCCTGTTGTACCCACTTCCTGTAGAAGGAGCCCCTTTCCTCATCTGGACAGTCTGGGGTCCCCTGTCTGCAAAGCCTGTCCTAGGCTGCTGTCTCGCAGGGAACCACTGATCCTCCGCAGGGTCCAGCCCACCAGCTCTTGATGCTTCTAGACCTGCATCCAGACTCAGCTCCTGGCAGGTTGCACAGGATGCGCTGCAGGGTGTGTGTGGTGAGGGGCTACCTTATGTACCCCGAGAATTGCAAGACCTTGCCCACTGATATTGACAGAACCCACACTGAGAAGCTGGTCTGGGACGGGATCGCTGGGGAATGATGAGGCATGATGGAAGCAATTGAATGTTGAATTGGGATGAATTTGTTGACAGAGATTCCACACTCAAGCATTGGCTATAGGGGCTGGGAGTGACTCTAGTTCGCTCTTTGGTTGAGTGAAATCGGGATCCCAGATCCTTTGTAAAGGTTGGCCAGGTGCAGTGGCTCACACTTGTAATCCCAGCATTTTGGGAGGCCGAGGCAGGACGACAACTTAAGGCCAGGAATTTGAGACCAGCCTGGGCAACATAACGAGACACCATCTCTACAAAAATTAAAATTTCGGGCCAGGCACGGTGGTTCACGCCTGTAATCCCAGCACTTTGTAAGGCCAAGGTGGGCAGATCACAAGGTCAGGAGATGGAGACCATCCTGGTCAACATGGTGAAACCCCGTCTCTACTAAAAATACAAAACTTAGCTGGGTGTGGTCGTGTGTGCTTGTAATCCCAGCTACTCGGGAGGCTGAGGCAGGAGAATTGCTTGAACCCAGGAGGCAAAGGTTGCAGTGAGCCGAGATCATGCCACTGCACTCCAGCCTGGCAACACAGCGAGACTCCGTCTATTTTAAAAAAAAAAAAAAAAAAAAGAAATTCAACTACCCTGGAGCCTGAGGTGTGAGGATCACCTGAGCCTGGAAGATTGATGGTGGCTGTGCCACAGCACTCCAGCCTGTGTGGCACAGTGAGATCTGGTCTCTAAAAAATAAAAAATTAGACCAGGCATGGTGGCTTACACCTGTAATCCCAGCACTTTGGGAGGCTGAGTGGGGAGGATTGTTTGAGACCAGGAGTTTGAGACCAGCCTGGGTAACATAGCGAGATTCCTGTCACTACAAAAAATAGAAAAATTAGCCAGGTGTAATCCCAGCTACTCGTGGGGCTGAGGTGGGAGGCTCACTTGAGCCCAGGAGGTCAAGGCTGCAGTGAGGTATTATGGCTCCATTGCACTCCAGAACAAGTAGGCTACAGAGGAAGACTCCATCTAAAAAAAAAAATTGTTTTCCTCTGTTGTGTCTATTTCCTCTCGTGCTCTTTCTAATAGAGCCTTCACTTACGATTTTTTTTTCTTTTTTTTTTTGAGACGGAGTCTCACTCTGTCTCCCAGGCTGGAGTGCACTGGCATGCTCTCGGCTCACTGCAACCACTACCTCCCAGGATCAAGCAATTCTCCTGCCTCAGCCTCCCAGGTAGCTGGGACTACAAGCGCGCACCACCACACCCAGCTCATTTTTGTATTTTTAGTAGTGATGGGGTTTTTCTTGTTGACCAGGTTGTTCTTCAACTCCTGACCTCAGGTGATCCATCTATCTCAGCCTCCCAAAGTGCTGGGATTACAAGCGTGAGCCACTGTGCTTGGCCCTGACTAGTTTAACTTTTACTTTTGTACAGACAGGGTCTCACTATGTTGGCCAGGCTGGTCTTGAACTCCTGGGCTCAAGCCATCCTTCCACCTCGGCCTCCCACAGTGCTGGGATTATAGGTGTGAGCTACTGCACCTGACTCTGTCTTAATTTCCCTCTTCCTAGAAGGACGCCAGTCATATAGGATTTAGCACACACCCCAACCCAGTATGAGCTCACCTTAACTTGATTCCATCTACAAAGACCCTATTTCACAGGAAGACCATATTCAGAGGTTCCAGGCAGCTAGACATGAAGCTTCCAGGACACTATTTTCCCTCAGTGCACAGCTCTACATAAATTTGGTCACACTCCTCTTCTTCTTCTTCTTCTTTTTTGGAGATAGAGTTTCACTCTTGTTGCCCAGGCTGGGGTGCAATGACACAATTTCGGTTCACTGCAACCTCCACCTCCCAGGTTCAAGCGATTCCCCTGCCTCAGCCTCCCGAGTGGCTGGGATTACAGGCGTGCGCCACCAAGCCCGGCTAATTTTGTATTTTTAGTAGAGATGGGGTTTCACCATGTTGGTCAGGCTGGTCTCAAACTCCCGACCTCAAGAGATCTGCCCACCTCGGCCTCCCAGTGTTGGGATTACAGGTGTGAACCACCACGCACGCCGGCCTCACACTCCTCTTTTTTTTCTCACATGTAAGTGAGCTGTACCCTTAGGAGAAAGTTAGCACTAGGGTGGGCCCGGATAGCTTTCTGAGCCTTAAAAATCTTAAAGTTTGGCTGAGACCAGCCTGACCAACATGGAGAAACCCCATCTCTACTAAAAATACAAAAGTAGCTGGGTGTGGTGGTACATGCCTGTAATCCCAGCTACTCGGGAGGCTGGGGCAGTAGAATCGCTTGAACCTGGGAGGCAGAGGTTGTGGTGAGCCAAGATTGCGCCATTGCACTCCAGCCTGGGCAACAAGAGGGAAACTCCATCTCACAAAATTAAAAAACAAAAATTTAAAGTTTGGCCGGGCACGATGGCTCACGCCTGTAATCCCAGCACTTTGGGAGGCCGAGGCAGGTGAATCCCCTGAGGTTAGGAGTTCAAGACCAATCTGGCCAACATGGTGAAACCCTGCCTCTACTAAATTTAAAAAAATTAGCCGGGCACAGTGGTGTGCACCTGAGGTCCCAGCTACTCGGGAGGTTGAGACACAGGAATCTCTTGAACCCAGGAGGCAGAGGCTGTAGGGAGCCGAGATCGCACCACTGCACTCCAGCCTGGGCGACAGAGCAACAATTTGTCTAAAAAGAAAAGAAAAGAAAAGAAAAAAAACTATCCGGGCATGGTGGTGGGCACCTGAGGTCCCTACTCAGGAGGCTGAGGCACGAGAATCACTTGAACCCAGGAGGCAGAGGTTGCAGTGAGCCAAGATCATGCCACTGCACTTCAGCCTGGGGGACAGAGTAAGCCCGTCTCTCTCTCTATATATATATACACACATATATACACATATGTGTATATATGTATATACATATATACATATATACATACATATATACATATGTGTGTACCTATGTGTATACATATATGTATATATGTATATGTATATATATGCATATATATGTATATATGTATATGTATATATGCATATATATGTATATATGTATATGTATATATGCATATATATGTATATATGTATATGTATATATGCATATATATGTATATATGTATATGTATATATGCATATATATGTATATATGTATATGTATATATGCATGTATATATGCATATACATGTATATGCATGTATATGTATATACGTATATACATATATGTATATATACATATATATACACATATACACACAATAAATAAATAGGTTGGCTCTTTGCTGTTTCCCCACAGTACTGTATTCAATATATAACCACTCAGCACAGCCACCTCTCCAATGTTCAGGAGCAAACTCTATCTCCTTGGTTCTTGCCCCCACCATTATCAGAACCTTCCCTCTGCTTTACTCTCTGAGCGCCTGCCAAGATCAGTTTGGGTTTTGTTTCTCTATTAGTTTTCACCAGTGTGGAGCTTTGTCCTTCCAAGAGGGAGGTTCTACTGAGTGAGCATTTCCCAGATCCCTGGGGAGCCAGGCTATTTAGCATCTTTCAGCTTCTCCACTGCACCCTATCCTCACCTACTCACTGGAGCCCCTAGAGATTTGACTACTGTTTTTGTTTTCTTTTCTTTTCCGTGGGGGGAGGGGGACAGGGTCACTGTCGCCCAGGCTGGAGTGCAGTGGCAGGATTTTGGCTCACTGCAACCTCTGCCTCCCAGGTTCAAGCAATTCTCCTGCCTCAGCCTCCTAAGTAGCTGGGATTACAGGTGCCCACCCCCCCGTCGTTAATTTTTGGGGGTTTTTGTTTTGCTTTTTTTTGAGAGATCTCGCTCTCTTGCCCGGGCTGGAGTGCAGTGGGCTCACTGGAACCTCTGCCTCCTGGGTTCAAGAGATTCTCATGCTTCAGCCTCCCAAGTAGCTGGGACTTCAGGTTTGTGCCACCATGCCCGGCTAATTTTTGCATTTTTAGTAGAGACAGTGTTTCGCCATGTTGGCCAGACTGCTCTCCAACTCCTGACCTCAAGTGAACTGCCTGCCTTGGCCTCCCAAAGTGCTGGGATTACAAGCGTGAGCCACTGCACCTGGCCCTGGCTAGTTTTTTTAAGTTTTACTTTGGTACAGACACTATGTTGGCCAGGCTGGTCTTAACCTCCTGGACTCAAGCAATCCTCCCAACTCGGCCTCTCAAAGTGCTGGGGTTATAGGTGTGAGCTACCACGCTTGGCTCTTTGTCTTAATTTCCCTCTTCCTATAAGGATGCCAATCATATAGGACTTAGCACACACCCCAACCCGGTATAACCTCACCTGAACTCGATTTCATCTACAAAGGCCATATTTCCAAGTAAGGACACATTCAGAGGTACTAGGTAGACATGAAGCTTCCAGGACACTATTTACCCAGTGCACACCTCTACACTCCTCTTCTTCTTCTTCTTTTTTTTTTTTTTAAGACAGTTTCTCTCTTGTTGCCCAGGCTGGAGTGCAATGGCATGATTTCGGCTCACTGCAACCTCCGCCTCTCGGGTTCAAGCAATTCTCCTGCCTCAGCCTCCCAAGTAGCTGTGATTACAGGCATGTGCCACCACGTCTGGGTAATTTTGTATTTTTAGTAGAGCCAGGGTTTCTCCATGTTGGTCAGGCTGGTCTCGAACTCCCGACCTCAGGTGATCCGCCTGCCTTGGCCTCCCACAGTGCTGGGATTACAGGCGTGAGCCACCGCGCCTGGCCTCACACTCCTCTTCTTTTTCTTGCATTTAAGTGAGCCGTACCCTTAGGAGGAAGTTGCGCAGTTGGCATTAGGGTGGGCCAGGATAGCTTTCTGAGCCTTAAAAATCTTAAAAGTTTTGCCGGTCGCAGTGGCTCACGCCTGTAATCCCAGCACTTTGGGAGGCCGAGGTGAGTGAATCCCCTGAGGTCAGGAGTTCCAGACCAGTCTGCCCAACAAGGTGAAACCCTGTCTCTACTAAAATTACAAACATTAGCTGGGCGTGGTGGTGCACACCTGCGATCCCAGCTACTCGGGAGGTTGAGGCACAGGAATCTCTTATTTTTTTTTGATATGGAGTGTCGCTCTGTTGCCCAGGCTGGAGTGCAGTGGAACGATCTCAGCTCACTGCAAGCTCCACCTCCCGCGTTCACGCCATTCTCCTGCCTCAGCCTCTCGAGTAGCTGGGATTACAGGCGTCTGCCACCACGCCCAGCTAATTTTGTTTTTATATTTTTAGTAGAGACGGGGTTTCATCGTGTTAGCCAGGATGGTCTCGTTCTCCTGACTTCATGATCCGCCTGCCTCGGCCTCCCAAAGTGCTGAGGCACAGGAATCTCTTGAACCCAGGAGGCAGAGGCTGCAGTGAGCTGAGATCATGCCACTGCACTCCAACCTGGGCAACAGAGCAAGACTCCGTCTCAAAACAAAACAAAACAAAAAAACTATCCGGGCATGATGGTGGGCACCTGTACTCTCAGCTACTCGGGAGGCTGAGGCAGGAGAATCGCTTGAACCCAGGAGACGGAGGTTGCAGTGGGCCAAGATCACACCACTGCACTCCAGCCTGGGTGACAGAGCGAGCCCCTGTCTCAAAAAATTAAATATATAAATAATAAATAAATAAATAGGCTGACTCTTTGCTGTTTCCCCACAGTACTGTATGCAATATATAACCACTCAGCACAGCCACCTCTCCAATGTTCAGGAGCAAACTCTTATCTTCTTGGTTCTTGCCCCCACCATTATCAGAATCTTCCCTCTGCTTTACTCTGAGCGACTGCCAAGATCAGTTTGGGTTTTGTTTCTCTATTAGTTTTCACCAGTGTGGAGCATTGTCCTTCCAAGAGGGAGGTTCTACTGAGTGAGCATTTCCCAGATCCCTGGGGAGCCAGGCTATTTAGCATCTTTCAGCATCTCCACCGCACCCTATCCTCACCTACTCACTGGAGCCCCTAGAGATTTGACTACTGTTCTTGTTTTCTTTTCTTTTCTTTTTTTTCGGAGATGGGGAGGGGGACAGGGTCACTGTCGCCCAGGCTGGAGTGCAGTGGCACAATCTCAGCTCTCTGCAACCTCTGCCTCCCAGGTTCAAGCAATTCTCCTGCCTCAGCCTCCTAAGTAGCTCAGATTACAGGTGCCCCCACCTGGCTAATTTTTTGGCGTGTTTTTTTTTTTTTTGAGAGAAAGAATCTCGCTCTGTTGCCCGGGCTGGAGTGCAGTGGGCTCACTGGAACCTCCGCCTCCCGGGTTCAAGAGATTCTCGTACTTCACCTCCCAAGTAGCTGGGACTTCAGGTTTGCGCTACCATGCCTGGCTAATTTTTGTATTTTTGGTAGAGACAGGGTTTCACCATGTTGGCCAGGCGGCTCTCGAACTCCTGACCTCAAGTGATCTGCCTGCCTCGGCCACCCAAAGTGTTGGATTACAAGCGTAAGCCATTGCACCTGGCCGAAAACCAATCTGTATCATAACCCCACGGCACCTGAATCATTTCTAAGTGTACAGTTAAGTTGTGTTAAGTATAGTCACATTGTTGCACAACCAATCTTCAGAATTTTTTCATCTTATAAAATTGAAACTCTCTACCGCAATTAAACCCCAATTCCCCAATTCTCCTCCCCTCAGCTCCTGGCCACTTTTTCCAGCCCTATTTGTTGAAAACATGGTGGTGAGCTCCTTCAATGACTGAGAAGCTTTTGTACATGGACAGGAAAATTCACAACAATTTGTTTTTTTGTTAATGATCAATGAATTTTTAAACAATTATCTTTCCTTTAAACATTCACAGACTACTTCTACAGCTAAAAATAACAAGCCACAAATTTCACAATTGTAGATTTCCCCTAAATATTTGAACAGTGATTGCACATTTAATCAGTGAACTTTTCACAAATCTGATATTGTGGTTTCCCTTAAATACCATGAATAGGAGAAAAACAGTAATACACTCTGTCATACTTTTCACAAGTCTGATATATCAGATTCTTACAAATGCTTTAAATATTTTTGAGACGGCTGGGCAAGGTGGCTTACACCTGTAATCCCAGCACTTTGAGAGGCCGAGGTAGAAGGATCACCTGAGCCCAGGAGTTCTAAACCAGACTGGGCAACATAGCAAAAGCCCATCTCTACTAAAAAAAAAAAAAAAAAAAAAAAAAAAAAAATTAGCCAAGTGTGGTGAAGCATACCTGTAGTCCCAGCTAGTTAAGAGGCTGAGGTGGGAGGATCACTTGAGCTGGGGAGGTCAAGGCCACAGTGAGCTGTGATCACACCACTGCACTGCAACCTGGGTGATAGAGAGAGACCCTGTCTCAAAAATAAATAAATATGGCCGGTGTGGTGGTTCACGCCTGTAATCCCAGCACTTTGGGAGGCCGAGGTGGGCAGATCACCTGAAGTCATGGTGAAACCCCGTCCCTGCTAAAAATACAAAAATTAGCCGAAAGTAGCCGAGTATGGTGGCGCATGCCTGTAATCCCAGCTAATTAAGTGGCTGAGGCAGGAGAATCACTTGAACCTGGGAGGCGGAGGTTGCAATGAGCTGAGATCACGCCATTGCACTCCAGTCTGGGCGACAAGAGCGAAACTCCGTCTCAAAAAAAAAAAAAAAAACGACCCTCCCATACCCAGAGAGCTCCTTTACCCTTTCACCAAGTGGAAACACAGCAAGAAGGTGCCAGCAATGAACCAGGAAACTGGCCCACACCACACACAGAATCTGCTGGTGCCTTGCTGTTGGACTCCACACCCTCCAGAACTATGAGAGATACATATTTGTTCCTTAAGCTACATAGTCTGTGGTATTTTTGTTACAACAGCCTGAATGCCCTCTTCCAAGTCAATTCTCACAAGCCGACATTCCAGGGCAAAGCCCGTGTTATCTTAGAGTTTGTCATAACCACATGAATTGGGTTATTTATTTATTTATTTATTTATGAGACGCAGTTTTGCTCTTGTCGCCCAGGCTGGAGTGCAATGGCAAGATCTCGGTTCACTGCAACCTCCGCCTCCTAGATTCAAATGATTCTCCCGCCTCAGGCTCCCGAGTAGCTGGGATTACAGGCACCTGCCACCACGCCCAGCTAATTTTTTTGTATTTTTAGTAGAGACGGGGTTTCACCATGTTGGCCTGGCTGGTCTCAAACTCCTGACCTCAGGTGATCTGTCCGCCTCGGCGTCCCAAAATGTTGGGATTTCAGGCGTGAGCCACCGCGCCCAGTCGACTCAGAGTGTCTTATTTTTATAATACAGCCTGAAAAACTTGTTCTAAGTTATAGTATTGTAATAGGTTGGGACATGAGATTATTTCACGGCTGTTTCTTCCAGGACCTTCTCCGGGAAACGTGTGGGGCATTTCCTCTTTGTTACACACTCAGGGTGAGCCCGTTTTTCCTCCACTTGTTTGGGTGAAGCTTCGCCGCTGTTTCTGCCACAAAGCTGACCCTCCAGCTCTGTCTGTGACCCCCTTGGCAGCTGGCACCAGCAGCACGGAGGCCCTGGCAGGGCGCTGGCTGGCAGGAGGAGGGGTGTAGGGATTTCTCACCAGCCCCTAGTTCCACACTGCATCTTGCCGGGAGCCAGGGACAGCAATGGCTTCAGCTTCCTGTTACTTTCTGCTCTTCCGGAAGTAGATTTCCAGGCCCCTCAGACAGAGGTCCCAGCCTCCATGAGGCCACGCCCTCTTGGAGATTCGGAGACCCGCTGCCTGCAGCCCCCTCCCTAGAGGTCTATTTCGTTTGCATAGTCGCCGTTTTTTCATAATAAAACTTAAAAAAAACAAAAAAAGACCAATTAAAACCTGTAAAACAGGTGACAGGTGATCAGAATTAGAATGCTTTGAAATCTTTTGTTATTCTGGAATATGACAGAATGATTATATTTAGATTTTGTCACTTTAAGGATGCATGTTAAAATTTCAAGAGTAGGCCAGGCGCTGTGGCACACCCCTGTGATCCGAGCACTTTGGGAGACCGAGGCAGGAGGATCGATTCCTTGAGCCCAGGAGTTCGAGACCAGCCTGGGTAACATGGTGAAACACCGTCTCTAAAAAAACATACAAAAGTTTGCCGGGCATGGTGGCACACACCTACAGTCCCAGCTACTTGGGAGGCTGAAGTGGGTGGGTCGCCTGAATCCAGGAGTTCGAGGCTGCAGTGAGCTATGATTGCACCATTGCACTCCAGCCTAGGTGACAGAGCAAGACCCTGTCTCTAAAAATAAATAAATAAATTTTCTTAACTTGGAAACAGTCACAAACATTTAAAAATTTGGAAGTACAGTACAAGCAATTCTTATTTTCCAGAACCATTTGAAAGTCATATGTGCCCTTGAAACCCTATCACTACCTTAACACATACTCCAGTGTGTACTTTCTGCAAACAAGGACATTCTCCTACACAACCACAGCACAGCCATCAAAATCAGGAAAGTAGCCTTGACCTACGACTCCTCTGGAATCATCAGACCTCCTTCATGTTTGCCACATGTCCCAGTGATGCTTTTTATGGCAAAAGAATGCAGTTCAGAGCCGGGCACCGTGGCTCATACCTGTAATCCCAACACTTTGGGAGGCCAAGGCGGGCGGATCACCTGAGGCCAGGAGTTCGAGACCAGTGTGGCCAACATGGCAAAACCCTGTCTCTACTAAAAATGCAAAAATTACCAAAAATGGATTCCTGTAACCCCAGCTACTCGGAAGGCTGAGGCAGGAGAGTCACTTGAACCCTGGAGGAGGAGGTTGCAGTGAGCCGAGATCGTGCCACTGCACTCCAGCCCAGACGACAAGAGTGAAACTCTGTCTCAAAATAATAATAATAATAATAAAATAGCCGGGCGTGGTGGTGGGCACCTGTAATCCCAGCTACTTAGGAGGCTGAGGCAGGAGAATCTCTTGAACCCGGGAGATGGAGGTTGTAGTGAGCCATGATTGCACCACTGCACTCCAGCCTGGGCAACAAAGCGAGGCTCTGCTCTCCCCACCGCCAAAAATAAAAAGAATGCAGTTCAGGGTCATGCACTGCTTCTGAGGGCAGGTCTCTTTGAAAGTCAGGAAGGACAGTTCCTCAGTCTTCCCTGGTGTTCATGACCTTGGCATTTGGAACATTATAGGCCGGTTATCGAGTCGTCTCTCCCTCCGTGTGGATTTATTTGATGTTTCCTCGTGATCGGATTCTTTGGCAGCACAACGACTGAGATCATGTTATGTGTTTCTCACTGGAAGTCAGGTCACTTGCGGCGTCCACCTCTCCAGTTTCTGATGACATTTGCTTCAGTCACATGACGCAAGTGGCATCAGCCGGACTTATCCTCGCCAAGCAATGAGAGCTTTGAAACTATATTAATATCACATTCCTCAGGAAATCTTCAGGATTTTTTTTTCTTTTTTCTTTTTTCTTTTTTTTGAGACAGAGTCTCACTCTGTCGCCCAGGCTGGAGTGCAATGGCGCGATCTCGGCTCACTGCATGCAACCTCTGCCTCCCGGGTTCAAGCAATTCTCCTGCCTCAGGCTTCTGAGTAGCTGGGATTACAGGCGCCCGCCACCATGCCCGGCTAATTTTTGTATTTTTAGTAAAGACGGGGTTTCACCATGTTGGTCAGGCTGGTCTCGAACTCCTGACCTCGTGATCTGCCTGCCTTGGCCTCTCAAAGTGCTGGGATTACAGGTGTGACCCACCGCGCCTGGCCCTTTTTTTTTTTTTTTTTTTTTTTTTTTTGAGCTGGAGTCTCGCTCTGTCGCCCAGGCTGGAGTGCAGTGGTACAATTTGGCTCACTACAACTTCAGTCTCCCAGCCTCAAGCGACTCCCACCTCAGCCTCCCAAGTAGCTAGGACCACAGGCACACGCTATGACACCCAGCTAATTGTTTGTATTTTTGGTAGAGACGGGGTTTCATCATGTTGCCCAGGCTGGTCTCGAACTCCTGACCTCAAGTGACCCACCACCTCGGCCTCCCAAAGTGCTGGGATTACAGGTGTGAACCACCGTGCCTGGCCCAAGTTATTATTTTTTTAATTATATTTTTTAGAGACAGGGTCTTGCTCTATTGCCCAGGCTGGAATGCAGTGGTGCAACCATAGCTCACTGCAGCCTTGAGCTCACTGGACTCAGTGATCCTCCCACCTCAGCCTCCTGAGTAGCTGGGAACAGAATGCCATCACTGCAGGATGCCATGCCGGCCCTTCCAGTTATTAATGGATTTATTTATGTCTGTGTAGACTCATGGTTTCCTATTTTATTCCGTGAATTATAATCAGTTATATCATTCTCTATTTTTGGTGTTCAAACTTATTTATTTTGATGCTCTTTTTATTTACTTTTTTTTTCTTTCAAGACAGAGTCTCCATCTGTCACCCAGCCTAGAGTGCAGTGGTGCGATCTCGGCTCACTGCAACCTCCACCTCCTGGGTTCAAGCGATTCTCATGCCTCAGCCTCCTGAGTAGCTGGGACTACAGGCTTGCACCACCACATTTGGCTGATTTTTTTGTATTTTTAGTAGAGACGAGGTTTCACCATGTTCGTCAGGTTGGTCTCAAATTCCTGACCTCGTGATCTGCCTGCCTCAGCCTCCCAAAGTGCTGGGATTATAGGCGTGAGCCACCGTACCCAGCTCTTTATTTACTTTTTGGGGTACTCTGTATTTAGTCCTCTATTTTCCCAATGGGAGCTCCCTCAAGCTGGTGGCTATGTGCTTTGTTTGTTTGTTTGTTTTTGAGACAGGGTCTTGCTCTGTCACCCAGGCTGGAGTGCAATGGTGCGATTCGGCTCACTGCTACTTCTGCCTCCCAGCCTCAAGCCTTCCTCCCACTTCAGCCCCCCAAGTAGCTGGGATTACCAGGCATGCGCCACCACGCCTGGCTAATTTTTGTATTTTTAGTAGAGACGGGATTTCACCATATTCCCCAGGCTGGTCTTGAACTCCTGGCCTCAAGTGATCTGCCCACCTCAGCCTCGCAAAGTGCTGGGATTGCAGATGTGACCTACCATGCCCAGCCTGTTTGTTTGTTTTAATCAGCTCTCAAGGGCTTGGAAACTATGCGTTTTTGACATGCCTCCATTAGTCACGCTTGAGTCTTTCCTGATTTCTGGTACAGCAAAATGTTCTAAGCTCATTTTTTTTCTTTCTCTAAACCAGCTCTAGAATCAGCCGTTTCTCCAGGGAGCCCTGCTTCTTTTTAGAATGGGAAGCCAAGATCCAAACACTAACAGGGCTCGTTGCTTTCGTTTTTGAATTTTGTCTGCTAATGGATCCTCTCAGTGGACGGATTACATATATATATATACATACACATACACACACACACACACCACGCACATATGCGCAGCCAGGCACAGTGGCTCACACCTGTAATCTCAGCACTTTGGGAGGCTGAGGCAGGAGGATTGCTTGAGCCCAAGAGTTCGAGACCAGCCTAGGCAACATAGTGAGGCCCAGTCTCTACGAATAATTAAAAAATTAGCCGGGCATGGTGGTGCACACCTGTGGTCCCAGCTACTCAGAAGGCTGAGGCTGGAGGATCGCTTGAGCCCATGAGGCAGAGCCTGCAGTGACGCATGATCGTGCCACTGCATTCCAGCCTGAGCAACAGAGAGACACTCTGTCTCAACGAACAAATATATACATGTATGTGTGTAGTACATTGTATATATCACATTGTACATCATATATTACATTATATACTACAGATATCACATTGTACATTATATATCCACCATGTAATATATCTATTATATCTATTGTGTGCATGTTATGTATATATGTGTATATATATCTACATAGGAGGTATGTATACATATACACACATATATTAGGTATGTATACATTTGTATATTTCCATATCTATTTCTGCATACTGAGAATGACACATCCAATTCAAATCCAATACCTGGCCAGGCGTGCTGGCTGATGCCTATAATACCAACACTTTGGAAGGCCGAGGTGGGTGGATCACTTGAGGTCAGGAGATCGAGACCAGCCTGGCCAACATGGCAAAACCCCATCTCTACTAAAAATACAAAAATTAGCTGAGTGTGGTGGCAGGCGCCCATAATCCCAGCTACTCAGGAGGCTGAGGTGGGAGAATCACTTGAACCTGGGAGGCAGAGGCTGCAGTGAGCCGAGATGGTGCCACTGCACTTCAGCCTGGCAGACAGAGTGAGACTCCATCTCAAAAAAAAAAAAAAAGAAATCCAACACCTAGACTGGGTGCCGTGGCTTACACCTGTAATCCCAGCACTTTGGGAGGCCAAGGCGGGCAGATCACTAGAGGTCAGGAGTTTGAGACCAACCTGGCCAACATGGTGAAACCCCATCTCCACTAAAAATACAAAAATTAGCCGGGCGTGGTGCTAGAGGCCTCTAATCCTAGCTACTCGGGTGGCTGAGGCAGGAGAATCGCTTGAATCCAGGAGGTGGAGGTTGCAGTGAGCCAAGATTGTGCCACTTCACTCCAGCCTGGACAACTCTGTCTCAAAAAAATAAATAAAGACAAATTCAGTACCTGTATTTCTCTCCCTTTCCGTATTTATATCTGCCTTTTCTGACAGTGAGAAATATGACTTCATTTTCTTAATTTCCTTATCGGTCAATTCTCCTCTATGTTAGCCATCTCTCATCTCCACAGCTGTCCCCTCCTTCCACCTCCCCTTCGCCCTCTGCACCCAGCTTGGGCTGACTCCCCCAGCTGCAGCCCCCCATCCTATTAGCCTGAGGGACTTATGTTTCCTACTTGGGTGCCCCCCACTGTGCTGAGCTGCTCACATCAGTAAATGCCTCCTTCACCCCACTAAGGCCCTGACACCCCACTTCTGGGCCACTGTGCCCCAACACCCCAAGCTGGCCTTGCCTGCCCCACCTCAAACCTTAGAACTTTATCGTTCAGGAACACAAATTTAGGGAAGGGGAAGAATGCTGATTTCTATTTCATGTATTTGACCATATCAATGTTTTCTTTTCTGGCCTCTGAAGTTTGAGTCATAGTCACACCCATGCTATAAAATAATTTTCCAATGCTTACTTCTCACTCATTATGGTTTCCTATTTGATACTGAAGGCTTTGATCCATCTGGAGTTTATTCAGTGGGGTTTTTTTTTCTTTCTTCACTTGGATTGAATGGGTTTTCTGTATTCCTGCTTTTTCATATTTACTTTTTTAATCAAAGTTATATATGTACACAGTAAAGTCACACAGTGCTACGTGTTCAGTTCAACCTTCTGCATGCTGTCCCATTGGTAATTGATCTCTGAATTAGTTATAGCAATGTGAACCACTGGGATGGACCCATGCTAAAATATCAGTGGTTTGAACAATTTTTTTTTTTTTTTTTTTTGAGACGGAGTCTCACTCTTTCATCCAGGCTGGAGTGCAGTGGTGCGATCACTGCAACCTCTGCCTCCCGGGTTCAAGCGATTCTCCTGCCTCAGTCTCCGGAGTAGGTGGGATTACAGGCACCTGCCACTACGCCCAGCTAATTTGTTGTATTTTTAGTAGACACAGGGTTTCTCCATGTTGGCCAGGCTGGTCTGGAACTCCTGATCTCGTGATTCGCCAGCCTCAGCCTCCCAGAGTGCTGGGATTACAGCCGTGAGCCGCCATGCCTGGCCTAATTGATTTTTTTTTTTTTTTTTTTTTTTTTTTACAGAGAGATGGGGTCTCACTATGTTGCCCAGTAGTCTCGAACTCCTGGGTTCAAGCAACCCTCTTGCCTTGGCCTCCCAAAGCACTGGGATGACAGGTGTGAGCCACTGCACCTGGCACTACAATTGATTTTTGTTTCTATTCATGTAAAGTCTAACTAGTAGAAGGACAGAGGGTCAAGGACTCAGGCTGATAGCAGCTCTGCCATTTTCTTCTTTTTTTTTTTTGGTGAGACGGAGATTTACTCTTGTTGCCCAGGCTGGAGTGCAATGGCGCGATCTCGGCTCACCGCATCCTCCGCCTCCCAGCTTCAAACGATTCTCCTGCCTCAGCCTCCTGGGTAGCTGGGATTACAGGCATGTGTCACCACGCCCGGCTAATTTTGTATTTTTAGTAGAGACAGGGTTTCACCGTGTTGCTCAGACTGATCTTGAACTCCTGACCTCAGGTAATCCACCCGCCTCGGCCTCCCAAAGTGCTGGGATTACCTGGCCAGCTTTGCCATTTTCACATGTGGCTTCCAAGGTCTCTCTGGATGTGGGAGGCAGGCTCCCAGGTGAACCACAATGATCCCCACCTCTTGGTATCTATGCCATGCGCATTCCTTTCCCACATTGCAGTAGAGTTGGCCTTTGTGATGGATATCACAGGGTAGAAGTGGTGGGATGGGCCAGGCGCAGTGGCTCACACCTGTAATCCCAGAACTTTAGGAGGCTGAGGCAGGAGGATCACTTGAGCCCAAGAGGTCAAGACCAGCCTGAGGCCCCCATCTCTACAAAAAATTTAAAAATTAGGCCAGGCACAGTGGCTTATGCCTGTAATCCCAGCACTTTGGGAGGCAGAGGTGGGCGGATCACCTGAGGTCGGGAGTTCGAGACCAGCCTGACCAACAAAGAGAAACTCTATCTCTGCTAAAAAAAATACAAAATTAGCCGGGCATAGTGGGATGTAATCCCAAGTAACTGGGATTACATGCCTGTAATCCCAGCTACTTTGGAGGCTGAGGCAGGAGAATCGCTTAAACCCGGGAGGCGGAGGTTGTGGTGAGTTGAGATCGCACCATTGCACTCCAGCTTGGGCAATAAGAGCAAAACTCCGTCTCAAAAAATAAAAAAAAAAAATTTTTAATTGGCTGGGTGTGGTGGCGTGTGTCCATGGTCCCAGCTACTTGGCAGGCTGAGGCAGGAGTATCACTTGAGCCTAGGAAGTTGAGGCTACAGTGAGCCATGATTGCACCACTGCACTCCAGCCTTGATGACAGAGGGGGACCCTGTCTCAAGAAAAAAAAAAAAAAGGAATGGTGGGATATGACATCTGAGACTAGGTTACAAAGACTGCGGCTTCCATCGTGGTCTCTCTCTCACTCTCTCTTTCATCACTTGCTCTGGGAGAAGCTAGTGGCCAAGACACGAAGGATGCCCAAGGAGCCCATGCAGACATCAACAGCCATCAAGGAACTAAGGCCTCCAGCCAAGAGCCCTGTGAGTGAGCTCAGAAGAGGATTCTATAGGCCAGGCTCAGTGGCTCACACCTGTAATCCCAGCATTTTGGGAGGCCAAAGCAAGTGGATAACTTGAAGCCAGGTGTTCAAGAACCAGCCTGGCCAACATGGTGAAATCCCGTCTCTACTTAAAAATACAAAAAATTAGCTGGGTGTGGTGGCATGTGCCTGTAATCCCAGCTACTCGGGAGGCTGAGGCAGAAGAATCACTTGAACCTGGGAGGCAAAGGTTTCAGTGAGTGGAGACTGCGCCACTGCACTCCAGCCTGGGCAACAGAGTGAGACTCTGCGACTCTGTCTGGAGAGAGAGAGAGAGAAAAAAAAGAGGGTTCTCCAGCCTCTGTCGAGCCTTCACATGACTGCAGCCCTGGCTGACAAGCTTGACTGAAACCTGAACCAGGAACACCCAGCCAAGCTGCTTTGGATTCCTGACCCTCCAGAAACTATGTGAGAAGGCCAGGCGCCATGGCTGACACCTGTAATCCCAGAACTTTGGGAGACCGAGGCAGGCAGATCACTTGAGGTCAGGAGTTCAGGGCCATCTCTACTAAAAATACAAAAATTGGGAGGCCGAGGCAGGTAGATCATGAGGTCAGGAGATTGAGACCATCCTGGCTAACACGGTGAAACCCCATCTCTACTAAAAATACAAAAAATTAGCCGGGCGTGGCGGTGGGTGCGTGTGGTCCCAGCTACTCGGGAGGCTGAGGCAGGAAAATGGTGTGAACCCAGGAGGCGGAGCTTGCAGTGAGCAGAGATCATGCCACTGCACTCCAGCCTGGTGACAGAGCAAGACTCTGTCTCAAAAAAAAAAAAAAATTAGGCAGGTGTGGTGGTAGGTGCCTGTAATCCCAGCTACTAAAAAAAAAAAAAAAAAAAAAAAAGAGAGAGAGAAGGAAAAAAAAAAAAAACTATGTGATACAATAAATATTTGTTATTTAAGCTGTGAGGAATTAACTCAGGGGTAATTTGTTAGACAGCAATAGATGACTACTACACTGCTATCTGCATCCAACTGGCAGGTGGAGAAGAGAGAGGGGGTACATTAGAAGTTCCCTAATGGGTGTGGCTGGAAGTGAGATAGGGCCCTTCTCATTGGCCAGAACCACTCACATAACCCCAGTGACTTGCAAGGAGTGCTGGGAGATATAATCCCCCCAGGGACACTGTCACACGATAACAAATATATATTTGGTCTCTGTCCCCCGTTTCTGGGACAGAGCTCTGAAACCTCTTATAATTTCCCAAATGTTAGGGATGCCAGCAGCATCTTTTGTTCTAATATTTGATCTTTGACCCCAGTTCCCGACAAAGGGCTCCTAAATCCCTTGGAATTTCCTAAGTAATGGGAGCATCATTTTTTCTTTTTTCTTTTTATTTTCTTCTTCCTTTCTTTTTTTTTTTTTTTTTCGTTTGAGACAGCGTCTGGCTCTATCGCCAGGCTGGAGTGCAGTGGTGCAATCTCCACACACTGCAACCTCTGCCTCCTGGGTTCAAGCAAGTCTCCTGCCTCAGCCTCCCAAGTAGCTGGGACTACAGGCGCCTGCCACCATGCCTGGCTAATTTTTGTATTTTTAGTAGAGATGGGGGTTTCACCATGTTGGCAAGGTTGGTCCGGAACTCCTGACTTCAGGTGATCCACCCCCTTGGACTCCCAAAGTGCTGGGATTACAGGCGTGAGCCACCACACCCAGCTGAGACCACCTTTTTTCCTAATGAGGTGACTCTTGGTGGGCTCCTGATGGGGGCTGATCACCAGCAAGACTCAGTCAGTATTAGAAGCATGGAACCTGTAGCCCCATCCCACTCCACATCTTTCCAGAAGAAGAGGGAACTGGAGCTGGAATTACTAATCTAACCTACTTATGCACTGAAGTCTCCATAAAATCCCTAAAGTATGGGGGTGAGAGAGGTTCCGTGTAGGGTCCAGCCCTACAGGGCCTTGTGGGTTTTCTCTTCGTGTGTGGAGACGAGAGATTGTAGAAAGAAAGACACAAGACTAAGAGAGAGTATGAAAGACAGCTGGGCCCAGGGGGCCACTACCACCAGTGCGCGGAGTCCATTAGTGGCCTCGAATGCCTGGACGCGCTGCTATTTATTGTATACAAGGCAAGGGGGCAGGGTAAGGAGTGTGAGTCATCTCAAATGATTGATAAGGTCAAGCAAGTCACGTGTCCATGTGACAGGGGGCCTTTCCCTTTTTGGTAGACGAAGCAGAGAGGGAAGACAGCATACGTCAGCGTTTTTTCTATGCACTTATCCGAGAGATCAAAGACTTTAATATTTTCACTATTTCTGCTACTGCTATCTCCTAGGAACTTAAAAGAGGAACTAGGTTACGGGTGGAACATGAAAGTGGACAAGGATCATGACCGCTGAAGCACAGCACCACAGGGAGACATTTAAGCCTCCGGATGACTGTGGGCAGGCCTGGCTAATGTCCGGCGTCCCACAAGAGGCTGGTGGAGCAAAGCGTTCTCTAACTCCCCCAAGGAAGGGGAAACTCCCTTTCCCAGTCTGCTAAGTAACGGGTGCCTTCCCAGGCACTGGCGCTACCGCAAGACCGAGGTCTGCTAAGTAACGGGTGCCTTCCCAGGCACTGGTGCTACGGCAAGACCGAGGTCTGCTAAGTAGCAGGTGCCTTCCCAGGCACTGGCGATACCACTAGACCAAGGCGTCCTTAAGCCCTTATCTGGGTGTGAGAGAGGACTTTCACTCTTGTCTTCTGGTCACTTCTCACCATGTCCCTTCAGCTCCTGACTCTATATCGCCTGGTTCTTCCTCGGTTATAATAATAAAACAGAGATTAATACTAAAACTAATAATTGATAATATCCATATATAATCATCTCTATATCCTATTGTTAGTATAACTTTTTTTATTCTAAGTATTTTCTTTATTATATTGAAACAGTATGTGCCTTCAATCTCTTCCCTCAGCACCTGGGTGGCTTTCTGCCCATAGTTCCGGGTGGGGAAGCACCCCAACTCCATGGAGAGGCCCAACCTGGAAGCTCCCCCAACCCCATCCTGTGCTCCCGTGCTCGGGAAGCATTCAGATGTTGCCCTTTGCACCTCTTTATCTGACAGGTTTTATTTTATTATATGATAAACTGATAAATGTGTTTTCCTTAGTTCTGTGAGGCATTGTAGCAAATTCCTGAGCCTAAGGAGGGAGTCAGGGGAACCCCCATTCCTAGCCAGTCAGTCAGAAGATCAGTTGAGATCACGTAGACTTGTGATTGGCATCTCCCAAGGGGCAGGCTCGTGGGACTGAGCCTTTCACCTGTGGGATCCGATGCTGTCTCCAGGTAGATAATGTCAGAATTGGATTGAATTGTGGGACACCCAGCTTGGGTAGGAGAATTTTTCAGCGTGGGAAAAACGCCACACACCTGGTCACAGA